>NC_064420.1:49915000-50050000 GCF_023375975.1 Astyanax mexicanus
AAATATTACATAATGACCGAGCGTAAGAGGATTACAGAATTAAAACTCCGTATCTCATTAATATCTATGAGACGAGTCGTTACCCATTATGCATAAATTATTATGACTCAACTCATTAGCAATCGAGAAAAATTCAACCCAGCATGAAGCAAACAGACCATAATTACCAAATATTAGGAGGTGACCACGGGAAAAAAATACTTATTTTTACTTATTTTATTAGAAACATCTGCTTTTTAATTCCATTCTATGGCCAGTTTAATTGAAACACCTACATTACATTTATTGGTCTGGTTATTAGAAATACTTGCACATATTTGGACAATTTATAAGACACACCTACATTTGAAACACATTTTAAATGGAGTTTATTAGAAACACCCACACTACACTGATACAAAAACAAAGATCTTCTTCAATTAACTTTTTTAATAAAATTTTTATCCCATTTTCTGTGCTCTCTCCAATTTGTGCTCTCTCAGGGCTCCAGAAGCTGATGGCAAGCTGCATGACTGGGATTCGAACCAGCGCTCTCCCTATCATAGTGACAGCGCCAAAAACCTAAATTTGACCAACAGCAGCAGTCACTGGCCAATTAGTTAGAAACACCTACCGTTTACATACAGTCAATGGCCAGTTTAATTGTAACACTTTGAATTACTGCCAGTCGTTTAAACACACCTGCCTTTTACCTCAATGGGTAGTTTTATAAAGTCTGATTTTCATTGGCCAGTTTATTAAAAAAGTCAACACACATTGGCCAGTTTATCAGTTTATTAAAAACGCCAACACTTATTGGCCAGTTTATTAAAAAACGTCAGCGCTCATTGGCCAGTTTATTAAAAACACCAGCGCTCATTGGCCAGTTTATTAAAAAAACGCCAGCACTCATTGGATGGTTTATTAAAAATGCCAGCACTCATTGGATGGTTTATTAAAAATGCCAGCACTCATTGGATGGTTTATTAAAAATGCCAGCACTCATTGGCCAGTTTATTAAAAACGGCAAAACTTATTGGCCAGTACGTTAAACTTTTTTTTTTTAAATGGCAACATTCACTGGCCAATTTATTAAAAACGCCAACACTCATTGGCTAGTTTAGAAATGCCTACTCATTTGGCCAATATATTAGAAACACCTACCTTTTACTGACAGTCAATGGACAGTTTATTAGAAACACCTGCATCTATTGACTATTTTATTAGAAACGTGAAATTATTGACCACTCAATGGCCAGTTTATTAGACACACCTATACTGATTGGACACTTTATTAGAAACAATTGACTGTTGCCTACACCTGTACTCATTAATATCAATGAGACGAGTCGTTACCCATTATGCATAAATTATTATGACTCAACTCATTAGCAATCGAGAAAAATTCAACCCAGCATGAAGCAAACAGACCATAATTACCAACATTAACCAGGTGATCCAGGAATGATCTGAATGATAATTAATGGATTAGGTTTACTGTCCCGCTCTGAAATACGGCTCGTCCAATCAAAATCCAGCACAGATTTACAGGTAAGACCAGAACCAGACAGACTGGATCCATTTAAAACTCACCTGAGCACCAGTACAAAACCAGAACCTGGAAAAAAACACACCAAAACCATCCAACACTGCTTATTAACCCAACTCAAATGAACCCAATTCAAATAAACTTAACTCAAGTTAAATCTTCTCAAATTATCTCAACTCAAGTAACTCTTAACTCAAATAGACACAAGTTTAATTCACCCAAATCAACTTAACTCAACTCAAATTAGTCCAACTCAAATTAGCCCAACTCAACTCAAATTAACTCAACTCAAATTAGCCCAACTCAACTCAAGTTATCTCAACTCAAATGAGCCCAAATCCACTTAAATTAACTCAACTCAAATTAACCCAACTCAACTCAAATTAACTCAACTCAAATTACCCCAACTCAACTCAAATGAACCCAACGTAACTCAAATTAATTTAACTCAAATTACCTCAACTCAACTTATCACAACTCAAATTCACCCAACTCAAGGTAACAACTCAGAATAACCTAACTCATCCTAACTTAACTCATGTAACTCAACTTAAATAGACACAACTCTAACACAACTCGACTTAGCTCAACTCAAGTAGACACAACCCAAGTTAACTCAACTCAAATTAACCCAATTTACTTTAACTCAACTCAAATTAACCCAATTTACTTTAACTCAACTCAAATTAACCCAACTCAAGTAACTCAACTCAAATAGACACAATTATAATTAACCCAAATCATCCTAACTTAAATACACAACTCACATGAACCCAAGTCAACTCAAATGAACTCAAAACTAATTTACCCAACTCAAATTAACCCAACTCAAGTAACTCAACTCAAATAGACACAAGTATAATTAACCCAAATCAACCTAACTTAAATACACAACTCACACAACTCATTAGCAAGCAGTGCACACACACACACACACACACACACACACACACACACACACCAGTGTCTTTTGTGTCCATGCATCTTTGTTACACCATACAGAGAGATAAATATACCATGGTTACATCAGAGAGAGAGAGAGAGAGAGAGAGGGAAAGAGAGAGAGAGGGAAAGAGAGAGAGAGAGAAATAGATAGAGAGAGAGAGAGAGAGAGAGAGAGGAAAGAGCATAAACAAACAAATAAACAAACTTTGCAATGCATTTGTTTCATGAAACAAGATTAAAGGGTAGATTTTTTCATTTGAATTATGCAAACGACACTCAGCATCCAACCCTAAAGCATCTCTCTCTCTCTCTCTCTCTCTCTCTCTCTCTCTCTCTCTCTCTCGTAGCTTCGGGGGGGGGGGGGGGGGGCTGGTTTGTGGGAAAAGTTTAATTAGTTTTCTAAATGACTCCAGTGAGAAGGATGACAAGCGTTTGCTGCCTTTTAAGCATCACGCAGTGGGGAATGGGGAGGGATGGAGGGATGAAGGAGAGATTCATGCTTATGTAATATATGTACATACAGTATGTGAGACTGTTATATATGAAATATATAGCCATATGAGACATATACTGTATCTACAAATTACATTAATTCAATTAAATAAATACTGTAGTGATCTATCAGATTATGAAGGAACACATTCGAAATCATGTAGTAACTTAAAAACAGTGTTAAACAAACCTAAATAAGGCTGGAAACTCTGATGAACTTACACTTCCTTTACTTTACCGTCCTGATGAGTGCCAGTTCCATCATCATAATGTTTTTGATGGTTTTGAGACTGCACTTGAGGCTACTTTATTCATATTTAAAATGTTTCAGATTTACTGACTTTTATTTTTTCCTAAAGTCATTTTGTTTTATTTAGTTGAGGAATATTTGCCATATTATGGATTAAAATATTACTCTAATAGGAATATTATCATCAGAAACACATACACTACTTGTACCTGTGCACTTAATGGCCAATTTATTATAAACACCTACCTTATGTCTATTTCATAAGTAACTGGGTTACTTCTGCGTTCTACTTAATGGCCAGTTTATTAGAAACACATACAGTGACCTGTACCAACACTGAATGACCAATTTATTGGAAACACTTAATTAATGACCAGTTTATTAAAATCACCAAACCCTAAATGGCCAATTTATTAGAAACACTGACCTTACATCTGCCCTAAATACCTAATGGCCAGTTTATTAGAAACACCTACCTTATGTCTTCCCTATTTACTTGTATTAATGGTCATTAAAAAACACAAACTCTCAATTGTCAATTTATTAAAAAGCACTTACCTCACATCATCCCTGATTGGCCAGTTTATTAGAAACACCTACCTTATGTCTCCCCTATATACTCAATGGCCAATTTATTGGAAACATTTTCACCTAATGGCCAGTTTATTAGAAACATCAACCTTATACCTACCCCATATACTTAATGGCCAGTTTATTAGAAACACCAACTTTCAATGGCCAATTTATTAGAAACACCTACCTTATGTCTACTCTATATACTTAATGGCCAGTTTATTAAAAACACCAACTTTCAATGGCCAATTTATTAGAAACACCTACCTTATGTCTACTCTATATACTTAATGGCCAGTTTATCAGAAACACCAATTCTCAATGGCCAATTTATTAGAAACATCTTCTTCTATCTACCCCATATACGTATTGGCCAGTTTATTAGAAACACATACAGTGACCTGTGGCAGCACTGAATGACCAATTTATTGGAAACACTTTCACTTAATGGCCAATTTATTAGAACCACCAACCCTCAATGGACAATTTATTAGAAACACCTCCTTATACATATCCTGTACACTTAATGGCCAGTTTATTAGAAACACATACAATGACCTGTACCAACACTGAATGACCAATTTATCGGAAACACTTTCACTTAATGGCCAGTTTATTAGAAACACCAAGTCTTAACAGTCAGTTTATTAAAAACACCTACCTTATATCTACCATATATACTTAATGGCCAGATTATTAGAAGCACCAACTCTCAATTGTCAGTTTATTAGAAACACCTACACTGATAGACCACTTTATTAGAAACGTTTTCAGTTTATTAGAAACAGCTGCTTTTTGTGCTGCACCTGATCCACTCGCACCAAGGATACACTGACAAATCAATACCCATAAACACACACACACACACACACACACGCACACTGTACTGCGGGTGTTTTATGGGGGCTGTCTGGGTGTTCAGTGCCGATGTTGCTAAAGTTTCTGGAGGAGCCGAGCCGATGAGTCATTCTGATCAGACCCAATAAAACCTCTCAGAGCGGCAACGGCCAATAAAAAGGTCAGAGAGAAACAAACAGAACAGCCGTATCCGGCGCTGCAGCGTCGCGACTCGTCACTTACAGCTCTACGTTTCCCATCTCCCCCAAAAAGCCAATAATTGCTGGAGTTAAGTCAACACTTTTGTCTTAGCCGGGCTGAACCGCCGCCGCCGCCGGTCGAGTTTTAAGCCCCAGAAAAGCCTGGAAACATTACGCTTCCCTCTCCTCAAATGTCAAAACCATCTGTTCTCCTCATCGCTGCCATTTTCATTTCATTTCCTCTCCCGGCCAGACAGAGCTACACTGACCAACCGCTGCCTGAGCTCCTGACATTTCACTGCTTCACTCCATCAGCTGCTCCTCAAATATCCAATCAAACACCTGAGATTCATCAGATCAGGAAGTGTACAAGAGTTTACATTCACTCAAAAAGCCATTCGTTACCAGATTACTGCAGTTACTGGACTCATCTTTAATATTTAAGTCTAGAAAAAGTCTAGATCAGGGGTGTCCAAACTACCGCCCGCGGGCCATTTGCGGCCCGTTTCCTTTTTTGGAGCGGCCCGCGAGGTATTTTAGAAATAGAATGACAGTTGGCCCGCTGTTAAGCAGGTTTTATAATGTGAGATTGAACGCTAGGTGTCAGAAACAGGCCAAAGAGTCTAAAAGCGGAGAGGGTGCACATTTCTAGCACAGAAAAACAGGCCAAAGAGTCTAAAAGCGGAGAGGGTGCGCATTTCTAGCACAGAAAAACAGGCCAAAGAGTCTAAAAGTGGAGAGGGTGCACAGTTATAGCACAGAAAAACGGGCCAAAGAGTCTAAAAGCGGAGAGGGTGCGCATTTCTAGCACAGAAAAATGGGCCAAAGAGTCTAAAAGCGGAGAGGGTGCACAGTTATAGCACAGAAAAACGGACCAAAGAGTCTAAAAGTGGAGAGGGTGCACAGTTATAGCACAGAAAAACGGACCAAAGAGTCTAAAAGCGGAGAGAGTGCGCAGTTCCAGCGCAGAAAAAAAGAGTCTAAAAGTTGGCGTAATTAAGGAGTTTAATATTAAGAGACATCATGTAATTAAACATCAATTTGAAAAATCTTAGTTTACACAACACTGTCAAAGATAAAGATAGTAAGTCAAGTAAAATGGTGTGTAAATGAAATAATCAGGAAAATGTATTATTTAAAGTGGTATATTTCATTAATTGTTTTATTATAGAGTCTGTGGCCCGTGACCTCAAATATATTTCTCCTTCTGGCCCCCAACAAAAAACGTTTGGACACCCCTGATTTAGATTAAAAACCATACTTGTTAAGTTTAGCGTTTGGCTCATTGCTAATGTTTCCCCTTAGCTTCATGTACTGCAAAAAGACTAAAAACTGAGCAAGTTAAATGTTCTAATTTTAAGGCAATAATTATTATTTTTATTCTCTGATAAGAGTGTTAGTCTTGCTAAGCCTTTTGTACGCGTGAGATTGTTGTACTTATTTTAGGAACAAAGATCTTAATCAGTGTTAATCAGAATTTTATTTACTTTATTTTAAGTAGTTTCAACTCAAAATAAGCACAAAAAGTCACCAATTAAGTTATTCTGATTCTTGTGTCCAAATTTAAGGTGAATTTTTCCATGTTTGAAGTCTTACTTCAGAAACACTGAGTTTACAAGAATACATTCATTCTAAAAGCCATTTGTTACCAGATTACTGCAGTTACTGGACTAAACTCTAATATTTTAGTCTAGAATAAGTCTAAAAAAAACGTACTTGAATAGTTTAGCTTTTAATAATTGCTAATGATTCCCTACAGATTAATACACTGCAAAAAAAACTAAAACCTGAGTTAAAGTTAAATTTTCTCATTTTAAAGCAACAAATCTTATTTTTTTGTTTCAGAAAACAATTTTTGTATTACTAAGCATTGTGTAACTGTTAAGTAAGATTTTTTTAACCTATTTTAGGAATAATCATCTCAGTTTCAAAAACACAAAAAGTCACCAGTCAAGTAATTCTGATTATTGTGTCTAAAATTAATGTGGTTTTTCCAATAATTGAAATCTTACTTCACTCATGGTGAGACTTTGCAATATATTTTTTTAAGAAATCTTACTTACGTTGGCAGATTTTTAAATATAACCATATATTTCTTAATTTATACAGCTCTGGAAAAAAATAGGAGATCATTTAAAAAAAAAGCCATCAAACCAAGCTGAACTGCTTGATTTTTTACACCAGGAGTAAAGCAGCATAAAGTTATCCAAAAGCAGTGTGTAAGACTGGTGGAGGAGAACATGATTGTTGTGTCTAGTTTTAACCTCCTGAGACTGAGAGGACTTGTTTAATTTTAACATTTAAAAAAATATCCTTGCTATTTGGGATCTAAAGGACTTAATTAGTCCGAAAATCAAATTTTAACTTAAATAGATAATAAACTATTTTTATTGGATGAGAATTTTTACCTGGCCCATTCTTTGGTTTGTTACTGTGTGGACTGGCTGTAAAAACTTCTGACTGGGATTCTCATCATCCCACTTGTTTTCAATTCATTGTATGTAATGCTGACATGTGACCACTAGACGGTATGAGCAGTGTAACCAGTCAAAGTTTTGATATTGACATTGCTTATTTTCAGAAATCTCATTTTTTTTATTTTATTAAAAAAAATCTGAGAACAATTCAAAAATGTTTGGGAAATGTTCGACATTTAAATTTGATTTAAGATAATGTAACGTATTATGGTTTAAGTTTTCACAGTGTAAAAATCTGATTATCTCATACATATACATAGATAGACTCTGCTGATGTACAGTAGGAAATGTGCTAAAGCTGTTTTTTTTGTGCTCATTTACTTAAAATACAGTGTGAAACTGGAAAAAAACGAACCGGATTAAATAAAGACCAGCAACAATGGGAGAGAATGGGATGAACGAGGCGTAAATGACGAATAAACAAATGAATGAACAATATGAGTAATGTGATGCAGATTTTATTGAGGAGAAAAACACATTTAAAACAGATTTAAAGAGAATTATAATTAATGGTGAGTCTGTAGCAGTGGTGAAGCTCCACTGAGTAAATATAATGAATGTTTGTGGTGAAAGCTCTTCATGATCATTTTCATAATTATGGCAGAAAGACGCTCATCTTCGATCGCTTTAATGGCGAGCATTAATCAATAACGGGCGGGAAGTCAGTGTTTCTGTGTTTCTCCTGGAAAAATTAAATGTTTGAAAACGCAGTTAAAGTTCTCAGTGTATTTGATGGATTTTTCAAAGTCTGTCAATTGGGCAAAATGTATGTAGCTCTATCCGGATATAATTAGTTTCTCAGGGGGCCTCTGTGGGGTAATTTTCTCTTTTATGGGTTTTTTTGTTGTCCTTTTTTATTTTATTCCTGTCCAGAACGATCATGTTCGTGTTTTTCTCTGAACTCCGTGCTCCTCCAGTAATTTTATTAAAAACACACAGCGAGTGGAAATGGAGGAGCTACTGAACTGCGATGTCATGTGACCGAGAAAAAAAGCCAAAAAAACTTACTGAAAAACTCACTTTTTTCAATTGCAGTCCAGGTGCAGGATGCAGGAGTTCTTTCACCAGGAGGTGCACTACCCAAAAGTGGCATCTGAGAACCTTTTTTAGAGCAACAGGAAAAGCAATTTTATTCCTTCTCGTGGTAAAAACCTTACTATTTAGTCTAGAATGAAAACTTACTTGTTTTAATTTAGCTTTTGGTAATTGGTAATGTTTCCCCTTAAATTCATACACTGAAAAAAACTAAACCTTAGCAAGTGAAATATTCAAAATAATATAAATTTGAACTCTTTATCAAACGCGTATTATTGGACGCTTCACCATTTCCGCATACAGCCAGACAGGGCAGAGCCTGCTGAACATGATATGTAAATGAGGTCTGTCAACCAATCAGGTGCCGAGTTCTGCAAGCTGAAAGGGAAGGTGGGGGCTGCTCGGCCACAGAGCTCTGACTCTCAGAGAGTTCCCACTTGGCAGAAAGAGCTGTGTTATAGAGACACTGCGGATTTCTGTTTCTATAGGAGTAAAACATCCAGAAACACCCTCTTTACTGCAAAATGAGTTATAAAAGTGGTGTTTTTTATTCTTATAAAGTGTCCAGTCCTTTGGAGAAAGAAAGGACCATGCCAGGTTTAGAGCTCTGCAGTATGAAACCAGTGAAAGGCAGCAGTTTATAATTTTATATGATAATTGTAAACACTTTATAGCAAAATGTCGAGCTGTCAAAACAATTCCTTCATATAAATAGTTCATTTTATATGTCTGAAAAAAAAAAAAAATAGAAAATATGAAAAGCGCCTAAAAGTTGAATAATTAAAGTGCCTTAAATGAATTGTGTAAAGGCTGCTAAGTAATATTAATTCATAAAATTGACTCTGAATTATTTAAAATTAGAGTGACAAGCCTTCAAATTTGAGTAGTAAATTCATGGTAAAAAAAAGAAATGGTAAAAATAGGCTTGGGGCTTAATAAGATAACAAAGTTAAATCAGCTTTCCCTTTGGTTGTTATAACTTGATGTTCTAAGTTATGCTAACTTAAGTTTTCATTACCTATTACTTAACTTTTTTAAGGCAAGCGGTTTCCTCGATTTTTTTTGTAAGTAAATTAAACTTATCCGGGTTTACAGTGATATAGGTTGTCACAATGTCGTCCCAATGTAACCCAAAGTTAGTCAGTATTACAGTGGTTCTCCTGGATTAATGTAGTATCTGAAAGCGCAGTGGTCTGTGTGGAGCGAGGTTCTCGGCGGGTGCTGACCCAGCCGCAGTGTGAAGTGCCACAGTGAGCAGAAACGGCAGCCAAAAAGCCTTTCAAGCTGGAATGAACCCTGGCCTCCTCAAACAGCTCCCGCCGAGAGCCGAGGCGGCGGCGCGTCGTGACGGGGTCCTGCACGGCTGTTTACTGTACGGAAGAGTTCGGCACAACATTACAAACCGTACAGCCTAAATATCAAATCAAAAATCGAAATATTTGTGTCCAGCAACATCAAACTAACAACTTACTGCATAGATTAGATTAAAATTCACTTTAAATAATTTTCCGCATTTTAAACAGTTTTCTTTAATGTTGCAATGCTCATTGCTATCTTACACCTCGCCACAACGGGACTAAATTACTGGAGGAGTTCAGAGAAAAACAGTAGCTAATTCAGCCTGTAATTTAATTTATCAGAGGACGTCTGAGAAAAACACCTACATATAATAATCACAGAGGATAAAAACCCCCATAAAAGAGAAAAATTACCCCACAGAACCCCTGAGAAACTAATCCCATCCAGATAGGGCTAAAGACTTTAATTTCAGTGTTGTGTGCAGTTAATCAATAGGTTTTCACAGCTTAAAATTCGATATGGTCTATATTACTGTATTTATCAGCAACGAGATGAGATTTATTTATTCAGATCATTAATTTCAAGCTTTTAAACAACTTATAAAAGTGAATGTAAAACATAAAACACTGTATATCAATATCAAACCACATCAAAGTGTTTCCTTCCCTTCAGTTTAATTCACAATTACATAAAACATCTGCAACACAAATTAATCAAAGCATCGCCTCCAGCCAATCAGAAGATCAAAGCAAGTAGCAAATCACACTGACTGAACATTACCATCTAATCAGAAAAATAAGAATAAGGTCTATTTAAAGCTAATAATGTAAAAAGATATGTTTCTAGATTTTTCATAAATACAGTAACAGAGGTTGATTAAAAGTGTTAAACAAACCAAAATACTCTGTAAAGCATTTAAGTGCTCTTCTATGATAAATCAGGTGCGCTGCTGATGGAACTGAACGAATCTAGGTGCGCTATCGTACACCATGCACAAGGAGCATTGCAATGACCATCGCTATCTTACACCCTGTCAACAGTCTACTTTCACGCCTTGTGCCCACGCTGTTAAAATAACGTTCGAGTTTAGGTATAAATCTACACAATCGGAAGATCAAAGCAACTTACACCTAGCGATTTTCAAACGATTTTACTGTCGCACCCAAATTTCTGATAAAATCAACCGTGTTTAATATTATTGTCTTGAGACTTTTCTCACGCAAATAGTGACGTGAACAATGTCAACAACCAATAGAAGAAGAGCTACAGGAAGAGGAAAGAATATATTTCACGTGACTGTTCACTACAAACTACAAACTTACTTTAATATATACAACATTTTTAACACAGGCAGCACTTTAAAGTCATTATAAGTTATTTTATTTTGCACTACTTTGTTTTGTTGTGCTATAGTGTTATTTTTAATAAACGTGTTTAATAAATAGACATTTTGCCACAATGATGTTCTTTATTGCATTAATTCTATATTTCTAAAACAAAGGCAAATGAAAGCAGTAAAACAGTGATTCTTTGCTTAAACAAGTTTGTAGCAAAAAAAAGGGGGTAAAAGAAGTTTATAATCAGAGCTGAACACGAAATGTATTCTATTAAAAATATCAAGAACAAACAGCATCAAAAAACTTAACTGTTAAAGTGGTCAAATGTTATGAGTCTCTGATACAGTAATTCACAGTATGGATTTACTGTTAGACCCGCCCACCGTTTCTGTGCTGACCAATCAGAACAAAGCATTCGGAATTTATTACAGTCTGCGCTGTGTTTGTTTAATAAAGTAATCAGCGGAATAATACTCCTCACACTCCAACAATACTCCTTATCGCGCCAACAATACTCCTCGACGCTACAACAATACTCCTCATCGCTCCAACAATACTCCTCACACCCCAACAATACTCCTTATCGCTCCACCAATACTCCTCACACTCCAACAATACTCCTCATCGCTCCAACAATACTCCTTATCGCCTCAAACAATACTCCTCATCGCTCCAACAGTACTCCTCATCGCTCTAACAATACTCCTCATCGCTCCAACAATATTTATCATCACCCCAATAATACTCCTCATCACCCCAACAATACTCCTCATCGCCTCAACAATACTCCTCATGGCCCCAACAATACTCCTTATCGCTCCAACAATACTCCTCATCGCTCCAACAATACTCCTCATCGCTCCAACAATACTGCTCATCGCCTCAACAATACTCCTCATGGCCCCAACAATACTCCTCATCACCCCAACAATACTCCTCATCGCTCCAACAATACTTATCATCGCCCCAATAATACTCCTCATCGCTCCAACAATACTCCTCATCGCCCCAACAATACTCATCGCCCCAACAATACTCCTCATCCACTCAACAATACTCACTCCTCGTCGCCTCAACAATACTCCTCATCACCCCAACAATACTCCTCATTGCCTCAACAATACTCACTCCTCATCGCCTCAACAAAACTCCTCATTCCTCCAACAATACTTCTCACCGCTACAACAATACTCCTCATCGCTTCAGCAATACTTCTCATCGCATCAACAATACTCCTCATCCCTCCAACAATACTCCTCATTCCTCCAACAATACTCCTCATCACTCCAACAATACTCCTTATCACTCCAACAGTACTCCTCATCGCTCCAACAGTAATCCTCATCGCTCTAACAATACTCCTCATCGCTCCAACAATACTCCTCATTGCCTCAGCATTACTCCTCATCATTCCTACAATACTCCTCATCGCTCCAACAATACTCCTCATCCCTTCAACAATACTCCTTATCACCTCAACAATACTCCTCAACGCTCCAACAATACTCCTCATCCCTCCAAAAATACTCCTTGTCACTCCAACAATACTCCTCATTCCTCCAACAATACTCCTCATAGCTCCAGCAATACGCCTCATCGCCCCAACAATACTCCTCATCACTCCCACAATACTCCTCATAGCTCCAACAATACTCCTCATTGCCTCAGCATTACTCCTCATCATTCCAACAATATTCCTCATTGCTCCAACAATACTCCTCATCGTCCCAACAATACTCCTCGTTGCTACAACAATACTCATCGCCCCAACAATACTCCTTATCGCCTCAACAATACTCACTCCTCATCGCCTCAACAATACTCCTCATTGCCTCAGCATTACTCCTCATCATTCCAACAATATTCCTCATTGCTCCAACAATACTCCTCATTGCTCCAACAATACTCTTTATCGCTCCAACAATACTCCTCATCGCCTCAACAATACTCCTCATCGCCTCAACAATACTCCAACTGCTCCTCACAGATGAAAGCAGAGCGTCCCCTCGTCACGGGCGGAGCTTCAAAACCTCACAAACTGGCAAACGCTCTCCGACCAACTTCACAAACTGTCCTTTATAGACGTTCCAACACCTAGATAATCCTGTTCAAATGAACATTACGGCTGGATTCTGATTCCTCGTCTCTCCGCCGCCAATCGTCTCCAACTGTGCCAATTTTTATAATTGACTTCAACTTAAAAGGGTGAATTTAATATTTCTGTGAGATGAAATATGCAAATACGCAAAGCACTTATGATTGTGTGCTTTTTTAAATAAATCAAAGAGCTTATTTCCTCCCTCTCTCTCTCTCTCTCTCTCTCTCGCTCTGTTTTCTCTCTAAAGTGAAATTAAGGCGTATATAGTTTTCTCTCTCTCTCTTGTGAAAGTTCTCTTTGCGTGATTTGTCAGCGCTGCTTTCGCGCGGGAACCTTATCAGAGACGAGATTCGCTCCCCGTCCAAAAAAGTTGTTTATTTGCATCTATTTATTTCTCCTCCGTCTGACACTTTGAAGTGATGCGCAGTTACATCTGTGTATCTGTGTGCTGATGGAGGAGCGCCGCTCCGACTTCCTCCATCCAAAATAACAGCAGCTGGAAGATCAGGACTGGATCTGAGAGTGGAGTCGACCGGAGCGCTGGAGCCGAATCAGAGGAGCTCATTCCTCACTCTGATTATCTTCTGTTTGTTGTTTGTCTTTTGTTTTTTTGTGCTTTAATAATAATTAATCTAAACTTTATTCTTTTTTTTGCTGAACTGAAAAAAATCACATATTGATGGAGCTTGTGTTCTTTGTTTGGATGGATAGATAGGTACAGGGGTTGGAGAATGAAACTGAAACACCTGGTTTTAGAGCACAATAATTGATTGTGGTGACGGACAGTTCTGGTGGAAACAGGAGAGTTGAGGTGCACATTGAATTCTGCGTGATTTGATCAGCCGTGGTTTTATGTTTTTTGGATACAATCCAGGTTAGCACCCGAACATCCCTTTCAGACAGCTTCCTCTTACAGCGTCCACAGTTAATCCTGTTGGATGTGGTTGGTCCTTCTTGGTGGTATTGGTGCTGACATTACCCTGGATACCGTGGCTCTTGATGCATCTCAAAGACTTGCTGTCTTGGTCACAGATGCTCCAGCAAGACGTGCACCAACAATTTGTCCTCTTTTGAACTCTGGTATGTCACCCATAATGTTGTGTTCATTGTAATATTTAGAGCAGAACTGTGCTCTTACCCTGATAATTGAACCTTCACACTCTGCTCTTACTGGTGCAATAATGTGCAATTAATGAAGATTGGCCACCAGATAGATTTCTCTGATTTTACTATTTATAGGTTTATGTTTGAGTAAAATGAACATTGTTGTTTTATTCTATAAACTACAGACAACATTTCTCCCAAATTCCAAAAAAAATATTCTCATTTAGAGCATTTATTTACAGAAAATGAGAAATGGCTGAAATAACAAAAAAAAAAAAAAGCAGAGCTTTCAAAACTCAAGTAATGCAAAGACAAGAAACAAGTTCATATTCATAAATGTTTAAGAGTTCAGGTGGAATTTGGTGGAATAACCCTGATTGGTTTTTAATCAGTTTTTTTCATGCATCTTGGCATCATGTTCTCCTCCACCAGTCTTACACACTGCTTTTGGATAAATTTATGCTGCTTTACTCCTGGTGTAAAAATTCAAGCAGTTCAGTTTGGTGGTTTGATGGCTTGTGATCATCCATCTTCCTCTTGATTATATTCCAGAGGTTTTAAGTTTATTAAAATCAAAGAAAATCATATTTTTCAAGTGCTCTCTTATTGTATATAGTGTGATTTCTTTTCATTTATTTATTTATTTATTTATTTTAGATCCACTTACCCAGTGATAAAAAACGAGGTTAACTGACCCGAGGAAGGTTCTGGGAGAGTAAATCCCAGGAAGTCAGTGATCCAGATGGGATTTCTGAGTTAATTAGACCATAGCCATTCCCTAAATACGTCAGATTTAGATCTGACCCCGTCGTTTGATCAGGGGGAATACATGGGGGGGTTTGACCCTGTTGGGCTTCCCTCCTGTTACCCCACATCTCACACTGTCACTTTTAATTGGCTTTACTTGAACTGACCTCTAACACGGGGTAGCAGGAGTTCACTGCTGTATAGATATGGATATGTTTTACTCTTTAATTCAGAGCTGAGTTCTTTCTGTGTGTTGTGTTAAATGAAGCATCTTCTCCTTTAACCTCTATCTATCAAATTTATGAAGAAATAATAAAACATAATACTGCACCAACAGCAGCAGAGCTTCTGAATATATCTACACTGATGGGTGTGGTGGTCTGGTTATGAAATTAGGTGTGTTCAGGTACATTTCTGGTGTATTGCTATCTCTATCCTGGTAACAGAAAACACAGGAGCTCCACTGACTGAATTAAAACAACCTAGACAGACGCCAACAGTCAGACGTTCATCGCTATCTTGGCAAAACAGCACAAACCCAACTTTTACATCAGCAATAAACAGAATAGTAAATAAAATAACATTGCTGTTCCTGTAAATGAGCTGCTGGAGCTCCTTCACAGCATCAACCAGCAGCTCAGTTTCCTCTGCTGAGAAGAGAAGCGTTTGTTGGACACGTCCAGGTAGCTGCACCGTTAAAATAGCAATCCACCAAAGTCAGAGTTCACCTGGTTCTTAAAGGGAATGAAGAGTAAGAGACACTCTAATTGGTTTATTTCACGTTACGCCCAAAATTAACTACACCCATGATTAATTAAGAGAATCAGTACATGCCTTTTGCTTTTCGTTTTGAGGTGAGCAAGGTGTACTTTTCCCGTCGTTACGATAGCAAAGACATACTGACACACCCTAAATCAAGCTTCTTTTCCATTGGCTTGTGCCACAATCTACTTGCATACTGGGTGTCTCCCCCATTTTGTGACACTCACCATCAGTCTAGTGATCCCCCCCGAGGATACCTTAGGTACACTTGTACAGTAGATCATATATGATAATTTTTATATTATAACTTTTTGGGCTCTGTGTTGTTATAGGCTGTAAGAACAAGCATCATTTACTGAGCTGCAGTAACTCTGTCTTGGCTGTGCTCTCAGTACTCTTCACTTTCTTCAACTACTTTTCTTTGAGTATTAAAAAAAATACTTGAAATTAAAGAATGAAATCAAAGCGAAGACTAAATACAAATTAATCTATTTTATTTAGTAGATTTATTATGCAAAGCAAGTGATATAACAAAAAATAATATACTATCATATATTTTGTGTTCTGCTTAAGTTTAGTATAGGAAATTATATTAATTAGATTAGGGGTGTCCAAACTTTTTTTGTTGGGGGCCAGAAGGAGAAATATATTTGAAGTCAGGGGCCACAGACTCTGTAATAAAACAAATAATGAAATATACCACTTTAAATAATACATTTTCCTGATTATTTCATTTACACACCATTTTACTTACTATCTTTATCTTTGACAGTGTTGTGTAAACTAAGATTTTTCAAATTGATGTTTAATTTTATGATGTCTCTTAATATTAAACTCCTTAATTACGGCAACTTTTAGACTCTTTGGCCTGTTTTTCTGCACTAGAAATGCGCACTCTCTCCGCTTTTAGACTCTTTGGCCTATTTTCCTGTGCTAGAAATGCGCACCCTCTTCTCTATTAGCCAATTTGGCCCATTTTTCTGCGCTAGAAATGCGCAATTCTATATTATACTCAGCAACCGGGGTCTTGGTAAAGTTAGCTCAGGTCAATTCTATATTATACTCAGCAACCGAATATTGGCACAAGTGTCTCGGGTCAATTCTATATTATACTCAGCAACCGGGGTCTTGGTAAAATTAGCTCAAGTCAATTCTATATTAGACTCAGCAACCGAATATTGGCACAAGTGGATCAGGTAAATTCTATTTTATACTCAGCAACCGGGGTCTTGACACAAGTGTCTCGGGTCAATTCTATATTATACTCAGCAACCGGGGTCTTGGTAAAATTAGCTCGGGTCAATTCTATATTAGACTCAGCAACCAGAGTCTTGGCACAATTTTCTCAAGTCAATTCTATATTATACTCAGCAACCGGGGTCTTGGTAAAATTAGCTCAGGTCAATTCTATATTAGACTCAGCAACCGAATATTGACACAAGTGGATCAGATCAGTTTCATATTATGATATGCTCATGACATGCTAAAAGTCGTAAGTACGTAAATTGATCCTGAAGTGTATGGATCAATGTATGAGTTGTGAGGTGTTATCATGTGAGTGAGGTTGATTGAACACTGATGAACTAAGAGGTGGTCATAATGTTAAGTTACTTGATCAGTGTATATTTTTAATATAAAACTCTCTCTTTCTCTCTCTCTCTTTCTCTCTCTCTCTCTCTTTTCTCCTCAACCTCAGCTCCTCTCCTCCCTCCATCTCCAGATGTTGTGGTTGGGTCTCAGCGGCCGGTCCTCTCTCTCTCCACAGTGTCCGTCAGGTTCAGATGTCCACCCTGCTCTCCTCCCTCCAGCCGCCGCAGACTGACCTTCATCTCTCAGGGCTGTGGGTGACGGGTCGACAGAACCGATCCCGGGCCTCTGGCCTTCTCTCCGGATCCGGCCGGACAGAACCCTGCAGACCGGTACCGTACGCCCACAGTGACCGCAGGAGGAGCCGCCGCCCCTAATCTCTTAATGCTGCGCTTCACCGCCTTCTACAAGGTGACCTGCACCTCCCACCGGACCAAACGCCCAACCCACCGACCTACCACCTTCACAAACTTACACAGAGTGCTGTATGTAGATCAGAAAATACAGAGCGACGGAGAAATACATCATAAAGCTGCGTACATTTATAATCAATGCGTAAATTGTAAATAATATACTAGTATAAAACTAGTAGAACTAGTATACCACCCAGCACTAATGCAGCTCTGGAAAAAATGAAGAGATCACTTCAGTTTCTGAATCAGTTTCTCTGATTTTGCTATTTATAGGTTTATGTTTGAGTAAAATGAACATTGTTGTTTTATTCTATAAACTACAGACAACATTTCTCCCAAATTCCTAATAAAAATCTGCTCAAATTGTCATTTAGAGCATTTAATTGCAGAAAATAAGAAATGGTTGAAATAACAAAAACATAAAAAAGATGCTTTTCTTTTTTTCAGACCTCAAATAATGCAAAGAAAACAAGTTCATATTCATAAAGTTTAAAGAGTTCAGAAATAATCAATATTTGGTGGAATAATCCTGGTTTTAATCACAGTTTTTTCATGCATCTTGGCATCATGTTCTCCTCCACCAGTCTTACACACTGCTTTTGGATAACTTTATGCTGCTTTTCTCCTGGTGCAAAAAGCTAGCTAGTTTATACTAACATACTCACGTAGATTAGCGGTTAGCTAGCTAGCTAATGCTAACGCACTAACTTAGCGTTAGGGGTTAGCTAGCATTACTGGGGAGCTAGCTAACTGGAAGGTAAAAATTAAATGATTTTAGGTAGCATTAGTCGCTCTAATTATTTATTTTTAAAAGACGTAGATTCAGATGTAGAGAAGTAGGATGTTTCCATGTGTTTCGGACACAAAATGTCTTTGATCGAAAAAGTAAAATAAAGTTTTTACAGTGAACTGTAATCAGTGTGTTTTACATAGACAGTGTTTTCTTAAGTGACTGGCGACTCCTTCAGTACAGTAGTCAGTAAATTCTATATTAATTCAAATAACAGCGCCAGGGAATGTATATATAAATTAACGCTTGTCTAGTGTAGAACAATTAAGTGTTAATTAAACACTTTTAACACTTTGGGAGTTATTTTACTTGCAGTGTTAAAAATTGCTAATGCTAATGAGTGTTGCTTAGAATGCATAACAATAAATATAGAATAAATCAACCACTAAAACACTCCAATCACTCACTGTTCAAAAGCTTGTTTCTATAAGTGAGTTTTTTAGACCTGATTTACAGTCCTAATTACTGTTTAGTAATGAATAGTACTGGTATTAGTAATTAATTAGTAATTAATTAGCAATTAATTGCTGTAAAGTGTTCCATGCATTTATAGTGTAAATATATACATTACCAGTCTAAAGTTTTAGAACACCACATTTTCCCCCTATTTTTGCTATTTTAGCTCTAAATACAAAAAGACAAAATTAACTAATTTTGTTTATATAATATTTATAGACAAGTTAAATATTAATTTACAATATATTTTTACAACATTAACAAATAAATTAAATTCAGTGTGCATTTTTTTTTTGCATCTTGTATCCAGAGTTTTATGAAGTTTTATCAGTTTTATCGCTGAATAAATGAAAACATTGTCTATGTTAAAACACAAGAAACATCAGCACTGATTACAGTTTATTGTAAAAACTTTATTTTACTTTTTCGTTCAAAGACATTTTTGTATCTGAAACACATGGAAACAAAAAAATTCTAATGAAACTAATGAGTGTTGCTTAGAGTTAATATTTGCCTCTAATAAGTGTTAGATTTAGATTTACTCTGAAATTTTAACTCTAACAATAGAGTTCATTTTATACTGTAGCGAGTGAGACCATATGTTATCTGAGACAGTGTTAAATTGAACTCTTTTAGAGATAATTTAACACTTTAAACTTTGACTTCCCACCTCCTTCACTCCACATGCAGAAGACTCCTCACCTGGCCGTCCTCACCTGCCCTCAGGCTGGTGGAAATTACATTAGAGAGACCTCCACGGCCGGCGTGTCCACCCCCCGTCCCCCCGTCCCCCCGCCGCTCCTGGAGTTATCTTTTTGATGGCTGAGCGCGATCAGAACTCCTTTAATGTGACCCAGTTCAGAACACATTAAAAATGGAACTGGCTCCAGTGCAGGAGTACAGTCTGAGTCATCTCCACTCCAACAGCTGCCCTATATCATGTTCCTCCTCCTCCCTCGCTCGCTCCCTCGCTCCGCGGACCGAACAGCGCTCCATCGATCCCGGCGAGAAACGTCTATCCGCTCCGGCGTTCGGCTGAATACAGGTACAGATCCGAGGAAAAGAAATACAATCAATAAAAGCAGCTCAGCGCCGTAGTGATTCATTCCCACAGATTAAACCCCACTCCTGCCTCTCTTCTCTTTCAGGGCCGCCGACGTTTCTTCGCTCGGTAGCTTCTTTAGGAGTTTTATCTGCGGTCCGAGTCTTCTCTTACTCACCCGGTCTCCAACGGATTCTAAAGGAAATTAGAAATCAGAGAGAAAACAAAACTTTCATCTCTTACACCCACAGAAATACCGGCTTTAGAGGAGGAGGAGGATTCAGAGGATGTGAATACGCTTGAATACAGTAAATACGACCTGACCATTATTCTACCAAGATAGCATGAAGAAACTTCCCGAGTTTAGGTGATATACTGTATGACAGCATACAGTATCCAGGACTCAGCAGTGGACATGACAGCAGAATTGGGCTGAATGTGTAATATACTTTGTTGCCGGGGTGTTGGCTAAAGTGTTTTGGGTTGATTCCATATTATACTCAGCATCCAGTGTGTTAGCGAAATTGGCTTGGGTGGATTTTATAATACACTTGGTAGCTGGGGTGTTGGAAAAAGCGGTTCGGGTCGATTCCATATTATACTCAGCAACCGGGGTGTTGGCTAAAGTGTCTTCGGTCAATTCCATATTCTATTTGGCAGCGGGGTGCTGGAAAAAGTAGCTTATGTTGATTCCATATTATACTCAGCAACCAGGGTGTTGGCAAAAGCAGCTCAGATTGATTCCATATTACACTTGGCAACCGGGGTGTTGGCTAAAGTGACTCAAGTCTCTTCCATATTATACTCGGCACCCGGGATATTAGCAAAAGCAGCTCGGATTGATTCCATATTATACTTGGCAACCAGGGTGTTGACAAAAGCAGCTTGGGTCAATACCATATTGAAACTCGACAGCCTGTGATTTGGCAAAAGCGGCTTGGTTCGATTCCATATTATACTCAGCAGCCGGGGTGTAGGCACATGTGGCTCGGGTCAGATGTGAGCTGAGCATTTGGGCCGGTATCATGCCTAGAATTAAACCAGTGTCGGGTAAATGCAACTCAGGCTCAGCGCTAAAGCACTAAAGCTACAAAGTTACACAAACCTACAAAAAAAGTGTCTTGGGTCTATTCCATATTATACTCAGCAAGCGGTGTGTTGAAAAACGCAGCTCAGGTCCATTCCATATTATACTCGACAGCCGGGGTGTTGTCTAAAGGGGCTTGGGTTGATTCAATATTATACTCGGCAACCGGGGTGTTGGCTAAAGTGTCTTGGGTCAATTCCATTTTATATTTGGCAGCCGAGGGAGTTGGCAACAGCACCTCTGGTCATTGGCAAAAGTGCCTCGGGTCAATTCCATATTATACTCGACAGCCGGGGTGTTGCCAAAAGCAGCTTGGGTTGATTTCTTATTATACTCAGTAGCCGGGGTGTTGGCTAAAGCAGCTTGTGTCAATACCATATTGCACACGGCAGCCTGTGATTTGGCAAAAGCAGCTTGGATCGATTTCGTATTATGCTTGGCAGTCGGGGCGTAGGCACATACATGTGGCTGTGGTTGCTATAAGATTAATAGGTGGTTGCTTTGGGATTGATATATATTTCCTAATGTAGTTCGTTTTTATGATGTTGTTAGGTGGTTGCTGTGGTATCCAAATGTTGTGAAGTTGCATAGTGGCTTGGTGGCTGCTGTGAGGTACAATAGTCCACTTTATATAAGAAACAGTGTTTGGGTTTAACGGATAAAACACAATGTGTACGTTAAGGTATTATTAGAGGCGCTCCGCCCGCGGTCGAGGGTTTGCTAGGCTGCTCTCCTGAAAGATAGGGATGCTCTGCGACTGAGACGTGGTGATTATAGCTCCTCGTTCGCTGATAAAACCTGCAGCGTCCCGAGACTCGTCCTTTTTCCCGCGCTGGGAAAAATCAGGAGAAGATAAAGAGCAGCTGCAGTTATCTAGCGGCCTGCTGGCTCTCCTCACGCTCCTCACGCTCCTCCACGCCCTGCTGCAGGAGAGCTGCAGCTCTTTATCTGCTTTATTCTGAGAGCTCATCCTCCCTTACCGTCCACCAGCAGCACCACCACCACCAATCCACCAAACCCCACCACCCTCATCCCCCCCACCCTCATTCTCCCCACCCTAAAGACGGCTAATCTCTGCCCCGCGATTGTCAGCAGTTCATTAGGACGACTTCCAGCTCTGCACGCAGAAAAGGCAATTTAGTATCGGGGCTTCATGGAGCTGAAAATGGTGTTTTGCATGGCGCTAATTGGCTTCACTTTGCAATGCTAATTATCTGCACACACACACACACACTCTCTCTCTCTTACACACACTCTCTCTTACACACAAAGAAACAAATATTGATGAGTCCTACATCTCGGCAGATATTCGCTCAATGCTATCAGTCAGATTAATTCGCTTACTTGGACGGCTAATTTGTCAACAAAAAAATCTCCAGATACAGACAAAACATAACAAATATGATAATATATGTGGAGACGCTGCCAGCTGGGAGAAGACAGGAGGAAAAAAAAATCACTCACCAGCAGCATTTAATCATGACCTTGATGAAAACGACGTCGGGGGAAATGCTGTAACAGAGGAAAACACGGCGTCTGATTCTGTCTGCTTTAAACCTCTTCATTTTAATCTAAATCCAGTCTTAATTCATATCAGTTATCAGTAGTATTAGTTTTTATGATTCCCCAAAGCAGGGGTCTGCAATTAAGTTGGACATTTTTCAAGCCATTACGTTTCCTTTTTGGAAAATGAAGTATAATGTAGTTTAATGGAATTGAATGCTACTAATGGACTAGTAGCTCTCCAGCCCAGAGGGTTGTTGAACCCAATTGAAAAGAACAGTTCATCTCAAAGCAGGTACACCCAAAAAGAAAATGAATAAAAATAAAAATAAATAAATAAACACACCACTCTTCTACACTACTGCTGCCCTGGCTAGTGAATTGGGACACAGCCGGAAAAAAACAAAAATCCTTATAAGGAGATAGCAAGCCCTAAAACAGGCGGAAAAACATGCCTAGTGATTGGCCTTGTAAAATTGGGGAGAAAACGGGAGAAAAAAAAAAAATTAAAAAGATGACAATCTGCTGAGGTAATGAGGTACGCAAATTTTTCTTAGTAGAAGTAGATTTCTTCAAATCATAAAGTTTCAAAATGAGTCACATCCAGGTAGCTGCACAGTTAAAATAGCAATCTGCCAAAGTCAGAGCTCACCTGACTCTTAAAGGAAATTATCAGTAAGACGCACTCTGATTGGTTTATTTCTCGTTACGCCCAAAATCATCATCATTTTTTTATTCACACATATGTTTGAGCATCAAGAATAAAACATTTTTTAACATTTAAATCATGTGAAAAGGGACACCCTAGGAAGCTGAAGAGCTTTTGAATGGGGACCAAGCACAAAAATTAACCACATTTATGATTAGTTAAGATAGTAAGTAATTCATGCCTTTTTGCGTTTGCGTTTTGAGCCGTGCAAAGCATACTGACATGCTCTTTACATCACTAAAACAGGTCTTAAAGACTGTAATCTTCACTGTAAATAGCATTGCATCGTCTGTTTCTGTGACAGTGAGAGTGTGTTTATCTGATATGTCAGTGATTTTAGTATCGTCTGGACTCTGGAGAAGAGAAGAGGAGAAAAGAGGACTAGAGGCTGGGGTAGGAAGTGATGAGTCGTGGTGGTCGTTGTTATTCCAGAGGAATTTTCCGTTCTGTCAGGAGGATCTGGGGACGTCTCATCAAACTGGAAGTGCCAGGCTGCTCTAATAGATTTGTCGTTCGCCCGTCTGGCTGCATCCGTCTCTCCAGATGCTGAGATTCCTCGGCGGAGCTCCGAGGGACTCTTGAGTGTTAAAAGCAGGGAGTGACGGGTACCGCGGTGCTGCTGCCGCTGCTGCCACTGCCGCCACTGCCGCCGCCGCCGTCTCTCTGAGGACGCCAGCCGCCGACTGGCCCCTTCACTGCTCATCTGAATGTGACTGAATTATGCATTCATAAGCCAATTAAGAGCTCTTGATGAGGCGTTAATGGAGAATGATAAGACCTCTCTAATTCCCCGACAGAGGTTTGGTCACGGCTGATAGAGATCCTCAGCATTCCTCTCTTTCTCTCTCTCTCTCTCTCTCTCTTTATCTATCTCTCTCTTTCTCTCTCTCTCTTTCTCCCTCTCTCATTTACCGTATCCGCTGGATTCCTGAGTGATGTGAAAAATGAACAGATGAGTGTTTCTCACTCCCCTGTTCCTCCATCACACTTTTTAATCCACACTCATCTCAACTCATTTCTGTCACATCTAGCGACGTGATTGGACGAGATGTCACACTGATGTAAGACTCTTCACTCATCACTGCGCTATTACGCTAATGATTATCTGATCCATCAGAAAATCTGCATATAAATATATATATATATATATATTTATATATATATTGCTCCACTAACGCACTGGCCAATTTATCAGAAACACCTACTATACCTTGTGTTTCCAATCACATACTGGCCACTTTATCAGAAACACCCACTACTACTGATCCATCAGAAACTCCGCGTAAATAATATGCATAATGAACCTTCTCTGTTTTGGCCTCTTTATTAGAAACGCCTCACCATATCTTGAGTTTTGGCCCCTTTATTAGAAATACCCCATTTGTAACACTCACACACTGGCCACTTTACTGGAAACGCCTACTCTACTGAACACAACTAATTTTATCTCATGATTTGGCCACTTTACTAGAAACACTATTATTGTAACTCGATTGCTTCCACTCACACACTGGCCACTTTATCAGAAACACCCGCTATACCTTCTACTTCCGATCACACATTGGCCACTTTATTAGAAACACCCTATTGTAAATGGATTGCTTCCGCTCACAAACTGGTCAATTTATTGGAAACACACACTATTCTCCTTTCCCATTGGCCACTTTATTAGAAACATCCTGTTATAACTTTTATTTTTTTAATTTACCCTTCTTACTTTTTTTTTTAAATCACACACAGGCCAATTTATTGGAAACACCTACTCTTCTCCTTTCTTACTGACCACTTTATTAGAAACACCCTATTGTAACATGAATGCTTCCACTCACAAACTGGCCACTTTATTGGAAATACCTACTATAATTTGTCCTTCCACACACTGGCCACTTTATTAGAAACACTTCACTATGTCTTCTGCTTTGGCCACTTTATTAGAAACACCCCTTTGTAACATGATTGCTTCCACTCATACACTGGCCACTTTGTTGGAAACACCTACTATACCTTGTTCTTCCACAAACTGGTCTCTTTTTTTTGGAAACACCTACTATAATTTGTCCTTCCACACACTGGCCACTTTATTAGAAACACTTCACTATGTCTTTTGCTTTGGCCACTTTATTGGAAACACACTGGCCACTGCTTGTCCGTTTTGTTCTTTTATTTATTGTTTTCTTTGTTTGTTTGTTTTTTTCATTTTATTTATTTTTTATTTTATATATTTTATAATTCTGTAACGTTGGGAGCAGACGGGAGGCGATTTATATGCGTGTAAGAACAAGACTTTAATAAATAAAAAATAAACAAATAAGGGAATAACAGATATATATGTACATAAACAAACAAACAAGGAGTAACGTAAAACAGATAAGTGACTAAACTAAACAGATAATAACAAAACAGGGCTAGGGAATATATACAAAGGATAAATACGTAAATATATACAAAATAAACAAACAAACAAACAGGAAATAAACGTGACTAGAAATAAACAAAAGCGTGAAAATACAAATAACCAAGGAACGAGAAATCAGCTATAACGTAAACGTGGCGAGACAGACAACACGGGAAGGTGCAGAGACCGACGGATATACATTGACAAAAGGCTACTATATATACTAACACAAAACAATGAAAACCTGGGGAGACAGGAAACGAGGGGCGGAGCTACAAATTACAGACACGTGACGGAAAATTACTGAGACACACACTAGGAAACGCTGAAACACAGGGGAACAGAGCGAGGCCGTGACAGAAGCCCCTCCCTAAACGCGCAGCTCCCGAGGCGCGTAAAAACGAACCCCGGGGGCCGGCAGCGGGGAGAGGCCGGGAAACACAAGAGACGAGACCGAGGACTTAACATGGGGCAGAACAGGAGACTCAACGGGGAACTGGACAGGGGTCGGTGACTGGACATGTGGCATGACTGGTGACTGGAATGGACTGGACAAGGGAACAGGGACAAAAACTTTAACCGGGACAGACACGAACACGGTGACAGGAACAGGCACAGACAAACCAGACAGGACAGGAACCGGAACATAGACAGACACGGGGACCAGAACGGGGAGCGACATGGGGACAAGAAAGACCTGGGGATGCCCAGGACTGGCTAAAGTCTGTGGGGTAGTCCGTGGGGCCAGCCTGGGCACAGTTGTAGGGCTGAGGTCTGGGGGCCTTGGGGCAGACCTGGGTAGTCGGGGCTTAGGGCGAAACATAGTCCTTGGTGCAGGAACCGGCGTGGGTGTGGTGACGGGCCTCGCTGGTGCACGCGCTGGAGCGGTAGGCACCGCTAGCACAGGAGCATGGGCGGTGTCGGGCACCGCTGGCATCGGAGCATAGACGGTAGGCACCGCTGGCATCGGCACATGGGTGGTGGGCACCGCTGGCACAGGAACATGGACGGTGGACACCGCTGGCATCTGCACATGGGCGGTGGGCACCGCTGGCACAGGAACATTGGCGGTGGGCATCGCTGGCACAGGAACATTGGCGGTGGCAGGCACCACTTGCACATAAACATTGGCGGTGGTGGGCACCGCTGGCACAGGAACATTGGCGGTTGGACCCTTGGGTAGTAGGTGTCTTCGTGGAGACTCAGGCTGCTGGAGAGAGCACGGAGACTTGACTTGATTTCACCGCCGCGTATGACTCGTAGCGCTGCTCGGCGGCCGCCATGGAAGCTGGGTCTGCAGCCGTCGGAGAAGCGGGTGCCGCTGTAGCCGGCGAGGAGAGCGCCGTAGCAGCCGAAGAAACATGAGCCGTGGTAGCAGGAGATGCTAACTGAGTTAGCCGCGTAGCCGTGGAGAAGCTTGGAGCTGCAGCCACCGGAGATGCTTGCTGAGTTAGCCGCGTAGCCTTGGGGGAGCCTAGAGCTGCAGCCGCCGGAGGAGCTAGCTGGTTAGCCTCAGAAGCTAGCTGCGGAGCCGCCGAAACAGAGCACGTCCTGGGAGGCGGGTGGAGGACAGCCCCCGCAGGCAGCGGCAAGGGGGATCACGTCGGAAGGTACAACTCGTCCTCCAAACTGGATGCGGCTGCGAGGAGGTCCACGTAATCCCAGAAATAGTCCTCACAGCCTGCGTTAATGCCCGCCTTGCCTACCCCGCGGTTCGGAGCGAGGCCAATGGCCCCAACAGTTAGCCCCCCCCAAGAAAATCCTCCGGATCTTGGGACCTCTTAGAGCGCCGTGACCGAGGCCTTCTTCGGCCTCGAGGCCTCGGATTATCCTGCGCCGAGGTCCCAAAGGGAGCGTGACGGATAGCCAGCCTGCCCAAGGGTGACCCGCAAAATCCATTGGTCGGTCTTTCTGTAACGTTGGGAGCAGACGGGAGGCGGATTTATATGCGGGTAAGAACAAGACTTTAATAAATAACAAATAAACAAATTCTACTTATTTATCTCTATATTTATTGCTTTACATTTTAGCTCGTCCACGTATGCTTTTATTCTGAACTATTTTATTTCCTCTTTAATAAATCTTTTATTGTTTGCTTGTTTTTATAACACTTTTGCTATTTAAAGAGTAAATACTTGATTTTACTTTTAATTTATTTTTCAGTCCTTCCTAGGCTGCATTGAAAATGAGTGTTACCCCTAATCAATTACCCCTAATTGATTGATTGATTGATTGATTGATAGTCTAGATTTACTGTGTATCTGAATGTCTGCAGTGTTGAGAATAATAACCCACCACCCAAATAATAATACCTTCCCCACTCTCAACACACACAAACACACACACACACTCTTCCCACAGTCCTGCTGACTCATCAGGACTCTGCTGTGTCTGTCTGTCTCGGGGATCCTGTAAATCATGCTGATTGGTTCAGGCTGATTCTTATCAAGCTGCTGCTGCTGAAACACTGCAGAGCTGAATCTGATCTGCAGGGTTCAGATAAATCAGACTCTCTGCAGCGACCTTCAGACATCTGCATCTGCTTCATATCTCATCAAAAAAGACCTTTTTATCTGAGTTAAAGGAGAAATCCGGTGTTAAATGGACTCGGGATGTAGTCAAACAGGATAACGAGTATGTACTTTAGTTGAATTACCCACCTCTGTTTACTATTTTGTGATTTAGAGCATTTATTTGCAGAAAATGAGAAAACAAGTTCATATTCATTAATTTTTTTATATCAATATTTGGTGGAGTAACCCTGGTTTTTAATCACAGTTTTTTTCATGCATCCTGACATCATGTTCTCCTCCACCAGTCTTACACACTGCTTTTGGATAACTTTATGCTGCTTTACTCCTGGTGCAAAAATTCAAGCAGTTCAGTTTGGTGGTTTGATGGTTTGTGATCATCCATCTTCCTCTTGATTATATTCCAGAGAAATAAATCACTTTCTATATAACCATCAACAAGCTTCTTGTCAGCTAATTTTGCTAAACTGCAGTCTGGCTTTTTTGTGTCTCGGTTTCAGCAGAGGCCTCCTCCTGGCTCTTTTTGCCATAGTGTTTCATTTCATTTAAATGTTGATGCAGAATATTTTGCGCTGACACTGATGCACCCTGAGCCTGCAGGACATCTTGAATTTCTTTGGAGCTTGATTCGGACTTCTTATGCTTATTCATTATCCAGACTATCCTGCATTACAACCTTTCGTCAATTTTTCTTTTCCGCCATCCACGTCCAGGGAGGTTAGCTACAGTCGCATGAGTTGTAAACTTCTTGGTAATGTTGAGCACTGTGGACAAAGGAACATCAAAATCTCTAAAGATGGACTTGTAACCACTTCGTATAACCATTAAAAAGCTTCTTGTCGGCAAATTTTGGCAAACTGCAGTCTGGCTTTTTTGTGTCTTAGTGTCAGCAGAGGCTTTCTTCCTGGGTCTCCGGCTCATAGTGTTTCATTTCATTCAAATATCGATGGATAGTTGTAAACTTCTTGATAATGTTGTTACCGTGGACAAAGTAACATCCAGGTCTTTAAAGATGGACTTTTAACCTTGAGATTGTTGATAGCAACAGCCGGCGTGGGTATCTGAGTGCCAGCACCCTCCTCCTGTAATCCCTCCGAGAGGCGGAGAAAAAAGGAGCCAGAAAATAGACGAAATTGACGAAATAGACGAGACAACCCAAGCACTTCGTTTCAATAGAGAACTCTCTATTCTCCTGATATCTTTAGAAAAATGAACTGAACTGAACTAAATCGCTTCCAGTAGCTATTTGTTGGCAAATTTTGGCAAACTGGAGTCTGGCTTTTTTGTGTCTCAGTGTCAGCAGAGGCATCCTCTTGGGGCTTTTTGCCATAGCGTTTAATTTTATTCAAATGTCGATGGATGGTTTGCGCTGGTACTGATGCACCCTGAGCCCCTGTTACTTGATTAATCATCCAGATTATCCTGCATCGCAATCTTTCATTAATTTTTCTCTTACGCCGTCTACGTCCAGGGAGGTTAGCTATAGTCCCATGAGTTCTTGATAATGAACTTCTTGATAATGTTGAACACCGTAGACAAAGGAGCATGAAGATCTCTATTCTCCTGATATCTTTAGAAAAATTAACTGAACTGAAATAAATCGCTTCCTATAACCATCAACAAGCTTCTTGTTGGCAAATTTTGGCAAACTGCAGCCTAGCTTTTTTGTGTCTCAGTGTCAGCAGAGGCTACCTTCTGGGTCTTTTTGCCATAGCGTTTCATTTCTTGAATTTCTTTGCAAATTGATTAGGGCTCCTTTTGCTTATCCATCATCCAGACTGTCCTGCGTTGCAACCTTCCTTCAATTTTTCTTTTCTGCTGTCCACGTCCAGGGAGGTTAGCTACTGTCCCATGAGTTTTAAACTTCTTGATAATGTTGAGCACTGTGGACAAAGGAACATCAAGATCTCTAAAAATGGACTTGTAACCTTGAGATTGTTGATAGCAACAGCCGGTGTGGGTCTGAGTGCCAGAACCCTCCTCCTGTAATCCCTCTGAGAGGCGGAGAATAAAGGAGACAGGTGGAATTGACGAAATAGACGAGACACAAAGACAAACCCAAGCACTTTGTTTCAATAGAAAACTCTCTATTCTCCTGATATCTTTAGAAAAATTATCTGAACTGAAATAAATCGCTTCCTATAGCCATCAACAAGCTTCTTGTTGGCAAATTTTGGGAAACCGCAGCCTAGCTTTTTTGTGTCTCAGTGTCAGCAGAGGCTACCTTCTGGGTCTTTTTGCCATAGCGTTTCATTTCTTGAATTATTTTTTGGAACTTAATTAGGGCTCCTTTTGCTTATCCATCATCCAGATTATCCTGCGTTGCAACCTTCCTTCAATTTTTCTTGTACGCTGTCCACGTCCAGGGAGGTTAGCTACAGTCGCATGAGTTGTAAACTTTTTGATAGTGTTGAGCACCCTGTACAAAGAAACATCCAGATCTCTAAAGATGGACTTGTAACCTTGAGATTGTTGATGGCAACAGCCGGTGTGGGTCTGAGTGCCAGAACCCTCCTCCTGTAATCCCTCTGAGAGGCGGAGAATAAAGGACAGACAGCAGGACAGACGGCAGGACACAAAGACAAACCCAAGCACTTTGTTTCGGTACAGAAGTCCCTTTTCTCCTGATCTCCGGAGGCTCGGCGCCGGCAGTGTGTGTTCTCTCGCTCTGAACGGCGGGGAAGTGCATAACCTTCTGCTCGCTGATTGGAGAGGGATTACAGAGGCACTGGCAACCCGTGTACGGCACCGGGAGCATGATATTGAAAAGAAAAAGAGAGAGAAAGATCCGTGATTACTCCGGAAGAAACCGGCGCACTGGGAACGAGCGCTGGAGGGGCTACAGTATCTCAACCCACATTAACATTCCCCTCCATCACCTCCTCCCCCACCCAGAATCTGGAGCAGCACAACCAGAACCTCCAACAACATCCTGTCCAATCAGGACATTCCGTCCGAAAAGAGCCGTATCGAAGAAAACGTACATTTCTGACCCTCCAGGAATCTACCTGGCTGCAGGTGTTGACTCTCCTATTATATTTTCAGAAAATGAAAACGTATTTCTCCCAGAAAAATATTGCAATTACATGTATTCTGTTATAAACATGTTTATTGCTTCAGTGTGTACTAAAATAACAAACTTACCACTTAAAAAAATGATGAGTTGCTTTGATTTAACTGAATTGAAAACCTCTGGAATATAATCAAGAGGAAGATGGATGATCACAAACCATCAAACCACCAAACTGAACTGCTTGAATTTTTACACCAGGAGTAAAGCAGCATAAAGTTATCCAAAAGCAGTGTGTAAGACTGGTGGAGGAGAACATGATGCCAAGATGCATGAAAAAAAACTGTGATTAAAAACCAGGATTATTCCACCAAATATAGATTTCTGAACTCTTAAAACTCTTAAAACTATGAATATGAACTTGTTTTCTTGGCATTAATTGTTATTTCAGTCATTTCTCATTTTCTGTAAATAAATGCTCTAAATGAGAATATTTTTATTTGTAATTTGGGAGAAGTGTTGTCTGTAGTTTATAGAATAAAACAACAATGTTCATTTTACTCAAACATAAACCTATAAATAGCAAAATCAGAGAAACTGATTCAGAAACTGAAGTGATCCCTTAATTTTTTTCAGAGCTAAAATCAATATTTGGTGGAATAACCCTGGTGTTTTTTAATTTTTTATTTCATGTATCTTGGCATCATGTTCTCCTCCACCAGTCTTACACACTGCTTTTGGATAACTTTATGCTGCTTTACTCCTGGTGTAAAAATTCAAGCAGTTCAGTTTGGTGGTTTGATGGTTTGTGATCATCCATCTTCCTCTTGATTATATTCCAGAGGTTTATAATTTGGTAAAATCAAAGAAACTCATCATTTTCACTCTCTTATTTTTTTTTAGAGCTGTATATTCTATTGCCTACACCTGTCCTGTTACTTACCTGCCACAGGTGACTTTATATGAGCATCACATGCTTGAAACAAAGTTATTCACCCACAATTTTAGTTAAAAATGTAAAAAACACACGCAAAAGAACTAAACATGTGTATAACATAAAATGCATGTATAACATACCTAACAAAATAGGAAATATATGGTGCTAATTCAAAACTGTATGTTTTATATCTTAAATTTGGCCATAAATTGACTGAGGAATAATTTAAACTCTGTGAAAACTAGTTGGAAAGTGTATTAAACTCTTTTATTTAAAAATGCAGGAACGCTCAGCTTTCTCTGCTCTTTATGGCCTTTTAAAGAAAGGGTTCATCCAGTTTAGGTCTCTAACATGCAGAGTTTTCTCTTCATAATGGGATTTAGCTGAGCTCAGGTTTATTATGAGTTCGGACTCCTCCATTATGTTAATAGACTGAAACTGTGGGAACACAGCTAGTGTTTTTCTGCACCCGTAGATTAGTGGAATTGGATCCATTATGTATTATTTAAAACTACAAAAAGCTTTTACAATCTCAGATATGTGTGTGTGTGTGTGTGTGTGTGTGTGTGTGTGTGTTCCTGTATTGTAACTAATGTAGCTGCACAAAAAGAATCTTATTGGCCAATTTGTATTTATAAATCACTTTCTGTCCATTTGACAGGTTATATCTCTTCTTTAATCTCATTTAATAACAGTAATTATCAGAATCACTGCAGTGATTGGATCACCTGTCAGGTACCGTAAGATTTTAGTGAACTTTTAGTGAAAATCTGCTTTTAGCTACAGCACAACAGTGAGCTGGAATTCACTACAGGAAACTCGAAAACTCTAAAACCCAGCTCACTAGTATTACTATCACTTTGTGACTGTTTTACATTAGTTTTTTTTTTATTAGTTTATCTTTTTCTTATTATTTAAAATTTGTATTTATTTCTTTATTTTTATTATTACTTTTTTTTATATTTTGATTCTTATGTTCTTAGTTCATTATTATCATTTTATATATTTTATAATTTCTTATCATTTTACTTTACTTTTTCTATTATTATCCTTTTATTTATTTAATATTTCATAAATTCTTTACTTTTTACGTGTCAATTTGTTTTTATGGTCTTTTAGAATTTTCTATTTTTTTTTTATTTTTATATATATATTTTATTCATATATATTTAATGTTTATTTAAAACTAGTAATTATTTATTTATTTTATTTTTTACTATTTTATTCCTTATCATTTCTAATTTCTTATTAAATGTTTTCAATCCCTTTTAAACTGTAACATCTCTGTAACACTGTAAATGATGGTCCTCCATAATGTACTCCTGAGTGGAAATAAAGGAAAAGCTGAATTTCATCCAGAGATACACAGATTTTCCCACTGTACTGATTCCTGCTGTAGGTTATTAAATATTGTATGTTAATATTAAACATTACCATCAATAACATTTACACAACCCATAACCCAATAAATTGCTCATTTTCATAAATGTAGTGAACCAGAAAATGGCTAATGTAGCTAATAATTAACCTAAATTAAGCTTCATTTTTGGGTATTAGTGTGGAATTTATGTACAGTACCAATCTCGGTAAAACACAGAATCCACCGGAGATCCGATTTAAACCTATAGTAACTTTCACCAGATAGCTAAAGCTAACTAACTAGCTCTGTAAACAGAGCTGTAAACAGAGTGAACTAAAGGCAATGAACTCACTGGTTGGTGTAGACACCCTAACGTCTCTCTGTTCAACTCGTATTTCTGATTTTCTTTTACTAGCTACACTTTTAAATTTTCAATTTTACTAAATTGAAAACCTCTGAAAAAATATATAATCAAGAGGAAGATGGATGATCACAAGCCATCAAACCACCAAACTGAACTGCTTGAATTTTTGCACCAGGAGTAAAGCAGCATAAAGTTATCCAAAAGCAGTGTGTAAGACTGGTGGAGGAGAACATGATGCCAAGATGCATGATTTAAACTGTGATTAAAAAAAACACCAGGGTTATTAAACCAAATATTGATTATTTCTGAACTCTTAAAACTTTATGAATATGAACTTGTTTTCTTTGCATTATTTGAGGTCTGAAAGCTCTGCATCTTTTGTTTGTTATTTCAGTCATTTCTCATTTTCTGTAAATAAATGCTCTAAATGAGAATATTTTTATTTGGAATTTGGGAGAAATGTTGTCTGTAGTTTATAGAATAAAACAACAATGTTCATTTTACTCAAACATAAACCTATAAATAGCAAAATCAGAGAAACTGATTCAGAAACTGAAGTGAGATGAGGAACAGGAAGTGAGGCTCTGTGTGAAGAGTTTCTCTCACCAGGTCGTATTTGTCACAGTGGAGCTCAGCGGTGTGTAATTGATTCACGGGGAGCGAGGACAAACTAGCGACAAAGCGACGTCCATCTGAGAGAGATGTCTGTAGCCTGGCACCACCCTGCCCTTCACCCACCCACCTCCTCACTGCCCAGAACACTGCTGGAGGATCGGTGAAACCACCACCTGCTGAATTAGAGCAATATCTCTCTATCTTTCTCTCTTTCTGTCTCTGTTCGTCCACTTTACTATTGATATAATACTAGCTAGCACATCCCGTGACTCACTGACCACTTTACTTACTGTAAACCCCTATATATATATATATATATATATATATATATATATATGTATGGCAAGCCAAACAGGAAATATATAATAAAAGCTGATATATATATAATGAAAGCCGATATATATATAATGAACTCTGATATATATATAATGAAAGCCAATATATATATAATGAAAGCATATATATATGTAATAAAAGCCGATATATATATAATGAAAGCCGATATATATAATGAACTCTGATATATATATATAATGAAAGCTGATATATATATAATGAAAGCCGATATATATAATGAACTCTGATATATATATATAATGAAAGCTGATATATATATAATGAAAGTCGATATATATATAATGAACTCTGATATATATATAATGAAAGCTGATATATATATAATGAAAGCTGATATATATATAATAAAAGCGATATATATATATAATGAAAGCCGATATATATATAATGAACTCTGATATATATATAATGAACTCTGATATATATATAATAAAAGCTGATATATATATAATAAAAGCTGATATATATATAATAAAAGCTGATATATATATAATAAAAGCTGATATATATATAATGAAAGCTGATATATATATAATGAAAGCCGATATATATATAATGAAAGCTGATATATATATAATGAAAGCTGATATATATATAATGAAAGCTGATATATATATATATATATATATATATATAACGAAAGCTGTTAAGACCCTTTAAGAGGTAAACGGGTGGTCCGCACAGTCAGCCTGAGAGACTGAAGGTGGCGTTGTGGTTCAGCCGGCCGCAGCTCCTCGCGCAGGGGAGGCCGACCACCGGCAGGCAGCGCGGCGCATTCTCTCCACGGAGGTGCAGCGCGACCGGCCTCGGACTGGCTTTAAAGTGTCAGGGGGCGAAGGTGGCAAAAAAGCACCGGCCCGCGAGCTGCTTTCACTTTCCCCGAGCCGGGGACGGTCTACCAGCGTTCATTATATATTTATATATATCAGCTTTCATTATATATATATCAGCTTTCATTATATATATATCAGCTTTCATTATATATATATATCGCTTTTATTATATATATATCAGCTTTCATTATATATATATCGCTTTTATTATATATATATCAGCTTTCATTATATATATATCAGCTTTCATTATATATATATCACTTTCATTATATATATATCGCTTTTATTATATATATATCGCTTTCATTATATATATATCAGCTTTCATTATATATATATCAGCTTTCATTATATATATATCGCTTTTATTATATATATATATCGCTTTCATTATATATATATCAGAGTTTATTATATATATATCAGCGTTCATTATATATATATCAGAGTTCATTATATATATATCAGTGCTATCCTTACTTCCTTTTCCTGATGATTTAATTTCCTGTTCCCATTTTTCCCCCCAAGCTAGCTGCTGTTGTTAAAAAAACTTATGGAGTGTTATTTGTAACAATATCATATAAATAAATGAATAAAGAAATAATTGCTTAAAATGTTAAATAAATATTTAAAATGAGATTTAATTAATTAAAAATAATTAATAATTAGTTTCCCAAATCCCTATATTTCCCTATATATATACGGAAAAAATAATTAATAATTAGTTTCCCAAATCCCTATATTTCCCTATATATGTATATATAGGGAAATATAGGGATTTGGGAAACTAATTATTAATTATTTTTTCCGTATATATATAGGGAAATATAGGGATTTGGGAAACTAATTATTAATTATTTTTAATTAATTAAATCTCATTTTAAATATTTATTTAACATTTTAAGCAATTATTTCTTTATTCATTTATTTATATGATATTGTTACAAATAACACTCCATAAGTTTTTTTAACAACAGCAGCTAGCTTGGGGGGAAAAATAGGAACAGGAAATTAAATCATCAGGAAAAGGAAGTAAGGATAGCACTGATATATATATAATGAACTCTGATATATATATAATGAACGCTGATATATATATATAATAAACTCTGATATATATATAATGAAAGCGATATATATATATAATAAAAGCGATATATATATATAATGAAAGCTGATATATATATATAATGAAAGCTGATATATATATATAATGAAAGCGATATATATATAATAAAAGCGATATATATATAATGAAAGTGATATATATATAATGAAAGCTGATATATATATAATGAAAGCTGATATATATATAATGAAAGCTGATATATATATAATAAAAGCGATATATATATAATGAAAGCTGATATATATATAATGAAAGCTGATATATATAATGAAAGCTGATATATATATAATGAAAGCTGATATATATATAATAAAAGCGATATATATATATAATGAAAGCTGATATATATATAATGAAAGCTGATATATATATAATGAAAGCTGATATATATATAATGAAAGCTGATATATATAAATATATAATGAACGCTGGTAGACCGTCCCCGGCTCGGGGAAAGTGAAAGCAGCTCGCGGGCCGGTGCTTTTTTGCCACCTTCGCCCCCTGACACTTTAAAGCCAGTCCGAGGCCGGTCGCGCTGCACCTCCGTGGAGAGAATGCGCCGCGCTGCCTGCCGGTGGTCGGCCTCCCCTGCGCGAGGAGCTGCGGCCGGCTGAACCACAACGCCACCTTCAGTCTCTCAGGCTGACTGTGCGGACCACCCGTTTACCTCTTAAAGGGTCTTAACAGCTTTCGTTATATATATATATATATATATATATATATATATATATATATATATATCAGCTTTCATTATATATATATCAGCTTTCATTATATATATATCAGCTTTCATTATATATATATCGGCTTTCATTATATATATATCGCTTTCATTATATATATATCGGCTTTCATTATATATATATCGCTTTCATTATATATATATCGGCTTTCATTATATATATATATCGGCTTTCATTATATATATATCGGCTTTCATTATATATATATCGCTTTCATTATATATATATCGGCTTTCATTATATATATATCGCTTTCATTATATATATATCGGCTTTCATTATATATATATCGGCTTTCATTATATATATATCGCTTTCATTATATATATATCGGCTTTCATTATATATATATCGCTTTCATTATATATATATCGGCTTTCATTATATATATATCGGCTTTCATTATATATATATCGCTTTCATTATATATATATCGCTTTCATTATATATATATCGGCTTTCATTATATATATATCACTTTCATTATATATATATCGGCTTTCATTATATATATATCGGCTTTCATTATATATATATCGCTTTCATTATATATATATCGGCTTTCATTATATATATATCGGCTTTCATTATATATATATCAGCTTTTATTATATATTTCCTGTTTGGCTTGCCATAGGCAAGCCAAACAGGAAATATATAATAAAAGCTGATATATATATAATGAAAGCCGATATATATATAATGAACTCTGATATATATATAATGAAAGCCAATATATATATAATGAAAGCGATATATATATAATGAAAGCCGATATATATATAATGAACTCTGATATATATATAATGAAAGCCAATATATATATAATGAAAGCATATATATATGTAATAAAAGCCGATATATATATAATGAAAGCCGATATATATAATGAACTCTGATATATATATATAATGAAAGCCGATATATATATAATGAAAGCTGATATATATATAATGAAAGCATATATATATGTAATAAAAGCCGATATATATATAATGAAAGCCGATATATATAATGAACTCTGATATATATATATAATGAAAGCTGATATATATATAATGAAAGCTGATATATATATATAATGAAAGTGATATATATATATATATATATATATATATATATATATATATATATAATGAAAGCGATATATATATAATGAATGTAACACCTGCACCTTTAAGATCAGCCTCACTAGTACTAATAAGCTGACTCCGCCCCTCCCACACACCTGTGGGACATCAGCTTATTACTGAGACTATTTATACTGGGATGTTACTAAGTCTAGTTGCGAGATAGTGCCACTCTAGTGTCTTATCGAGCGTTTACGTCTGTGTTTATGATATCTGGTTTTTTGATCCTTGCCTGTTTTTTGACTACGATTTTGCCTAGTGATTTATTCCTGGTTTTGAACTACTGCCTGTATTTTGGATTACGATTTTTGCCTTGCGTTTTGGATTAATAAAGCCTGCCTGCGTTTGCATCCAAATCTCCTTGGTTGGTTCTTACAGAATATCTCGCCACCCATGGATGCAGCAGGAACCCCTGACCTGACCGAGGTCGTGGCTGAACAAGCACGAGTAGTGGGACTCGTGCAACAGCAAGTAAATCAGCTGAGTTCAGCGTTTAACACTCTAACTGAGCGTTTGGAGGCTTTGTTTAGTAACCAGCCTGCTAACCCTGCTCAGCAGGTGGTTACCCCGCCAACTCAACCTCCATCTACGCCGATTTCTCAACCACCTTCTATGACCCCCCTCAAAGTTGCTTTGCCTGAGAAATACAACGGAGATCCAGAGGTATGTGAAGGTTTTCTACTCCAGTGTAGTATTTACTTTGCCCAACAACCGCCACCTGGGCCAAACGATCACGCTAAAGTGATGTTTGTAACTTCTCTGCTCACTGGTAAAGCTCTAAAGTGGGCTACAGCACTCTGGTCTCAGAATCCCACAGTTAGCGCAAGTTATGAACACTTTACCAGCACTTTTCGGACTGTTTTTGGTAACCCAAAGGGGGGCAGAGAGATCGGGGAGCAGCTGCTGGAACTCAGACAGGACAGTGATTCAGTAGCTAACTACGCGCTTACCTTCCGCATGCTGGCTGCTCAAAGTGGGTGGAATGAGGCTTCCCTCATTACTGCGTTTAGGAGGGGGTTGTCGGAGGATATCCAAACAGAACTGGCTTGCCGCGACGATTCATTATACTTGGATGACCTTATCAAGATGGCTTCCCGACTTGATGTTTTGCTGCAGAGCCGGCGTCACGCGTCACGCAGTCAGCGCGCTTACGTCATGCCACAGATAGTTTCAGGAGAGGAGGTGGAGTCCATGCAGCTCGGCCATGCACGGCTCAGTCAAGTGGAGCGCCAGCGCCGCCTAGAGGGAGGCTTGTGCTTATACTGTGGAAAGAAGGGTCATATGAGGAGTGGATATCCCAATCGTCCGCTTTCAAGGCCAGGCTACGTCACCCAGTGCACGAGTTCCGATTCGTGCGCTGACGCGGTGAGTATGCCTGACCCTCTTATCTCTGAAAAAATGTTAACTGTACCTGTAACAGTGCATTACCTTAATGAAGTTTTTTCTTTTTCAGCCCTCGTGGACTCCGGAGCGGTGGGGAACTTCATTGAACAAGCGGTGGTCGAAAAATTGAAGATCCCCACTAAAGAATTGGAAACTCCACGAAAGATTCATGCCATCAACAACCAACCCATCGGAGAAGGCACTGTAACACACACCACTCAACCCTTAACTGTTAATATTGGGTCTGTTCACAGTGAACAGTTATCTTTTCATATCCTCCGTGTGTCTTCTCATCCCATTGTATTGGGTTTACCCTGGCTCATCAAACATAACCCCAAGATCTCCTGGGAGGATAGAGACATTGTCCAATGGTCTGATGGCTGTTTAAAAGACTGTATCACATTGACCCTGGCATCTACTTCCATAGAAAGCCCCTCTGAACCTAGTCTCACTGAGATCCCTGAAGTCTATTCAGATCTACTAGAGGTATTTAGTAAGAAGAAAGCCTCTGAACTACCTCCTCACCGACCTTGGGATTGTGCAATCGAATTAGAAGAAGGTAAAATTCCTCCCAGATCACGTATCTACCCACTGTCAGTTAAAGAGACACAGACAATGGAAGAATACATCCAGGAAGCCCTGAGCCAGGGTTTCATTAGACCATCTACCTCTCCTGCCTCAGCTGGAATGTTCTTTGTTGAAAAGAAGGATGGAGGTTTGAGGCCATGTGTAGACTATCGTGGTCTTAATGAGATCACCAAAAAATTCAGGTACCCTCTGCCTTTGGTACCTTCAGCTCTAGAACAACTCAGAGGTGCCAAGTATTTTACCAAGCTGGATCTACGCAGCGCATACAATTTGATAAGAATAAAGGAAGGTGACGAGTGGAAAACTGCTTTTTCTACTAACTCTGGTCACTATGAATACTTGGTGATGAGTTATGGGTTGGTCAATGCTCCATCAGTCTTCCAGTCATTCATCAACGAAGTTCTCAGAGACATGCTGGGTAAATATGTGGTGGCATTTTTAGACGATATCCTGATTTATTCTGTGTCTCTTCCTGAACATATCCTGCAGGTCAAACAGGTTCTGCAAAGACTCCTGCAGAACAAGCTGTATGTAAAAGCCGAGAAGTGCCAGTTCCACCAGACCCACATCTCATTTCTGGGTTACCTAATCAGTCCGGAGGGTGTCCACATGGATGAGAAGAAAGTGTCTGCTGTAAATGGATGGAGAAGACCAGAGAGCAGAAAGGATTTACAACGCTTTTTGGGCTTTGCCAACTTCTACAGAAGGTTCATCCGGAACTTTAGCTCTGTGGCAGCTCCACTCACTTCTTTACTTAAGGGAGGTCGTAAGAAGTTGGTGTGGAATGAGGAAGCTGAGACAGCATTTGTCAAATTGAAAGCATTATTCACATCAGCACCTATGCTAAAACACCCAGATCCAGACCTTCCATTTATAGTGGAGGTTGATGCTTCGGATTCCGGGGTAGGAGCCGTTCTATCACAACGTCAAGGTAATCCAGCGAAACTTTTTCCTTGTGCTTTTTTTTCAAAGAAATGGTCTCCCACAGAATGTAACTATGATGTGGGCAACCGGGAGCTGCTGGCTATTAAATTGGCCCTGGAACAGTGGCGTCACTGGCTGGAGGGAGCACGTCACCCATTCACCGTTCTTACAGATCATCGTAACTTGGAATATTTACGCACAGCCAAAAGACTGAACTCCAGACAAGCAAGGTGGGCTCTTTTTTTTCACGTTTTTTCTTCACTATCACTTACCATCCTGGCTCCAAAAATGGGAAGGCAGATGCTTTATCTAGACTATTTGAGAAAGAGAAGACTCAGCCTGAGCCACAAACTATTCTCAACCCATCCTGCATTCTTGCACCCATCCAGTGGGAGGTGGAGGAGGACATTAGACAGGCTTCCGCTGCAGAAACCACTCCTGAAAATTGTCCTGTTAATCGTGTTTTTGTTACCCAGTCCTGCAGGGATCGGCTGATAAGATGGGCCCACACCTCGCTGGCCACAGGACATCCAGGTACCACACGCACACATCATCTTTTGGCTGAACGCTACTGGTGGCCACGGATGGAGTCTGACATACACACTTACGTCCAGTCTTGTTCCTTGTGTGCCAGAACCAAATCACCCAGATCACTGCCAGCAGGCAAACTTCAACCTCTGCCTATTCCACAAAGACCATGGTCTCACCTCTCCATAGACTTCCTCACTGATTTACCACCATCACAGACGTTCACTACCATACTGGTTATTGTTGACAGATTCTCCAAAGCCTGTAAACTGGTGCCCTTTCCCGCTATACCCACAGCATTTCAGACAGCTGAAGCTCTGTTTTCAGAAATTTTGGTATACCTGAAGACATTGTTTCTGACAGGGGCCCCCAGTTCACATCATTGGTATGGAAAGCATTTATGGACAAGTTGGGGATCACAGTCAGCCTCACGTCGGGCCATCATCCTGAAGCCAATGGTCAGGTGGAAAGACTTAATCAGGAGATTGGCCGTCTGTTACGTCACTACTGCCACGATCAACAAGGGTAATGGTCGCACTTCCTTCCTTGGGCGGAATATGCCCAAAATTCATTGCGAAGCTCCTCTACTGGTATAACTCCTTTTCAATGTTTCCTAGGATATCAGCCACCACTGTTTCCATGGAACCCCGTGAGGACAGAAGCCCCTGCGGTAGACGAGTGGTTTGCACGGAGTGAGAGGGCTTGGGAGCAGACACATGCACGGCTTGGCTTGGCCGTCAGGAGACAGAAAATACAAGCTGACCGACATAGAGGTGAAACCCCTTTGTTTAGCCCTGGTGACAGAGTCTGGCTCTCCACTAGGGATCTTAAATTACGCCTACCCTGTAAGAAACTTAATCCTCGGTTTGTTGGCCCATTCAAGATATTAAGAAGGATTAACGAAGTTACTTATAAATTACTTCTGCCCCGTCATTACCGTGTCTCACCTAGTTTTCATGTCTCTTCTCAGGCCGGTGATTCCTGGTCCACTGGATGATGCCTCCCCTCACTCATCACCACCTCCTGTTCTGGACGTTGATGGCAGCCCAGCTTACAGAGTTAACACCATCATGGACTCTCGTTGCAGGCGGGGGCACATCCAATATCTAGTGGACTGGGAGGGGTACGGTCCCGAGGAACGGTGCTGGGTGCCTGCATCTGACATCCTTGACCCCTCTCTTATAACGGACTTTCATCGTCGTAGGCCGGACCGTCCTGCACCTAGACCTCGGGGCCAACCCCCCGGCCGTACCCTTAGCACTCCGGGAGTAGCGCGTAGGGGAGGGGGTTCTGTAACACCTGCACCTTTAAGATCAGCCTCACCGGAGTACTAATAAGCTGACTCCGCCCCTCCCACACACCTGTGGGACATCAGCTTATTACTGAGACTATTTATACTGGGATGTTACTAAGTCTAGTTGCGAGATAGTGCCACTCTAGTGTCTTATCGAGCGTTTACGTCTGTGTTTATGATATCTGGTTTTTTGATCCTTGCCTGTTTTTTGACTACGATTTTGCCTAGTGATTTATTCCTGGTTTTGAACTACTGCCTGTATTTTGGATTACGATTTTTGCCTTGCGTTTTGGATTAATAAAGCCTGCCTGCGTTTGCATCCAAATCTCCTTGGTTGGTTCTTACAATGAACTCTGATATATATATATATATATATAATGAAAGCTGATATAACTATATCAGTTTAACTATATATATATATTTATATATATTAGGGGTGTCACGATTTTCTAAATCCTCGATTCGAATTTATTTTCGATTTTAGGGTCACGATTTGATTCTCGATTTTCTTTTTTCTTTTTTTTGTCTACAGCAGAGAGGCCTATCCCAGTTTTAGATTAGTCTATGGTCAATCATTGGTTTTACAATATCTTATTTCAAAAGGTGGGCTTGATATAAGTGATGCAAAGTGATAAAAGTGATCTGTAATACACCACATTAGGCACTAATGGTCAAATTTAAATAATTTAATTAAGATATATATGTAATGCCATCTAGTGGCTTTTTTGGTATCAGCAGTGTGCACTATTAAAACAGCAATGTGCAACATAACAAAATAAATAATAAAAAAAATACAGGAACAGTCATGTACAAAATAATAGAACAATTAGAGCCTTAACAAACTGAACTCTATCCTACTATAACAGTTAAACATGAAAAATAAGACTTTAAGACTTTTTCGGTCCCTGAGAATGATAAGTGTTTTTCTTTAATAAAGATATATTATTAACTTTATCTGAGAGAAAGATGCTCCTTAAGGTACCAAAAACTATTAACATATTTGAGGCTAGACAAAACATCTGTTATTTTTATATTTCAAGTTTTTCTTTAAGAAGATGAGAATGTCCACATTCTCTGGAGAAAGGGCTAGAGTGTGCTGCACCATTTGCGGGATTTTTGACTTCGATGCTCGAGACATGACATAATTTCGATCGATTTTGATGAAATATCGAAATCGTGACACCCCTAATATATATATATATGCATATAAAGAATACCTATAAAGAATAGCTCTTTTTAATGCTCTGCAGCAGGGATACAGTGCAGAGCCTCCATGTGAGCGCAGTTTATGATGACTCAACTTTTCAGCTCCTGCAAATCGACGCCCACCTCCAGCAGCACGTGTGCCCTGACATTTCCATCGCCGTCCCCGCGGTCTCTGTAATGCTCCGGACTATCATTTTAATGCAGTTTTGAATGGTAAGAGCAAATTAAACAAATAACAGCCATTGTGCAGCATCCCCTCTCAGGAGAGCAATTACAGAGAGAAGAAAGGATGAGTGGAACACAAAAAGAGCAAATCTGCTGAAAGATGTTCATTTTCGGCGAGGTACTTATTGTACGGCGTGATATTTAAAACTGAATTGCGGCGCCGGAGGTCAAGTTCCAACAAATTCTTATATGGTCCTGGATGTCCTGTATGCGTAGCGTAATGAAAGCGCGGGAACAGATAATGGCGGATAATGAGGGAGCAGACGGAGAGATGGAGAGATTCGGTATAAGAGGGTTTTGTATAAGTTATCGGGTCGACAGAGGCGTCAAATTCCATCGAGTTTGACCCTGACCTCCACCGGAGAGAGGCAGTGCTTGTGTCATCGTTTTAAAAGATGTGAAAATTAAAGCTCTTCCTTTTGTTCTGAAGCAGAAAGAAAGGGAACGGTGGCATTTAACAAAAAGAGAGAAAGTAGAGCTGAAAGTTCATTGTGCTGCAGTTCCAGTAGTTATTATAGATTGTCTTCTTTATGTGTTTATATTACATAGTATTCTGTATTGTATTGTATTCAGTCCTATTCGTTTTTCGTTTTGAGCGCACTAAAAAAAAACTTTATCACAAGGGCGGAGTCTGCCTATACTCAACACTGATTGGTTTATAGAAGAGTGTGTGCAAATCAGACATCTGCATGTTTTCAGTTTGGTGAGTTGTCTATCTGCCTTCCTGTACAATTTGTGCATAACCAAAAAGACATTTTTCTTAAGTTTGACCTTCTATTACTCTAAAATGCTGCAGTAAAATCACTTAATACTTATATCATTAATAGTATAGAAAGGGTTCTTCACAGATTTCATGGTGTCATTTGATTAAAGTTTGATTTGCTGTTTTTATAGAACTCCAAAATCTGGTTTATACAAAACCGAATAGACATTTTTCCTAGGTTTGGCTTCTTATTACTCTAAAATACTACAGTAAAATCACCTAATACTCATAGCATTAATAGTACTAAAAGGGTTCTTTAAGAATGTAATGTTGTCATTTGATTACAGTTTGATTTGCTGGTTTTATAAGACTCCAAAATCTAGTTTATACAAAACTGAAAATACATTTTTCCAAGGTTTAACTTACCATTTCTTCAAAATGCTACAGTAAAATCACTTTAAACTTCTAGCATTAATGATATAGAAAGGGTTCTTCACAGATTTAATGACATCATTTGATAACAGTTCGATTTGCTGGTTTTATAGAAATCTAAAATCTGGTTTATACAAAACCGATTAGACATTGTTTCCAGGTTTGATCTCACATTACTCCAAATTGCTGCAGTAAAATTACTTCATATTTATATCATTAATAATATAGAAAGTGTTTTTTGTAGATTTAATGATAGCATTAGATAAAAGTTTGATTTTCTTGTTTTATAGATCTCCAAAATCAGTTTTTTACTAAATCAAATAGACATTTTTCCAAGGTTTTACCTCCCATTACTCCAAAACACTACAGTAAAATCACTTCATACTCATACCATTAATAGTATTGAAAGGCTTCTTTAATAATCTAATGGTTTTATATGATTACAGTTTGATTTGCTGGTTTTATAAGACTCCAAAATCTAGTTTATGCCAAACTAAATAGGCATTTTTCCTAAGTTTGACCTCCCATTACTCCAAAATGCTACAGTAACATTACTTTATACTTCTAGCATTAATAGTATAGAAAGGGTTCTTCAATGATGTAATGGTGGCATTTAATTACAGTGTAATTTGCTGGTTTTATAGGACTCCAAAATCTGCTTTATGCAAAACTAAATAGACATTTTTCCCAGGTTTGACCTCCCATTACTCCAAAATGCTGCAGTACATTAACTTCATATTTATATCATTAGTAGTATAGAAAGACTTCTTCAGAGACAGAGTCAGAAATAAAGGGAACATTCTTCAGCTCTATGTTTTTAATCAGAACAAAGGTCTGAAATGAACTTTACTGCAGTTCTAATAAAGTTCTGCTTGTCTCCTTTCTTTAAACAGGGCGCACCTGCTACAGGAATTAGGGTTTGAGGCCACGGTTAAAACAGAAGAAGGCAGGCTGTTGCTCCCAGATGTCTCTATGGTCAAATGGTCACTTTATTACAAAAATACAATTAGAAATATGTGGGACAGTATGGACAATACAAATAAAAAACACAATGTTTCTCACAATTACTTATTTTTTTTTGTTGGAACCCCAGATATTTCATGTTTTATCTGCTTAATTGCTCAACTTATCCTATTTATTAACCTTTAGAACTCTAGGCCAACTTTGGGAAATTTGATAGTTTAAACAACTCTTACTTTCGGGAGCTTGATTTAGGGCGTATCAGTGTGTCTTTGCTATCGTAACGTTGGGAAAAGTACACCTTGTTCGGCTCGAAACGCCCCAAAGGCATGCACTATTTATCCTAATTAATCATTGGCGTGTTTTGGTTGTAATGTGTAATAAACCAGTGTATCAGTCCTGACCTATCCCAGCTGTTCAACCGCTGATGGACTCCAGAGGGGTGGGCATGGGGGTGAACTACCCCCCTTGGTGCTCCTATGATTGGAAAAACGTCACAGAAATGCCTCTAAAGTCGCAATTACAAGGGCCCTGTTTTAGTGATCTATAGGCGAGCTGTGAATCGTGCACCGTGCAGTTTGATTCATGGCATGTCAGTGTGTCTTTGCTATCATAACAACAGGAAAAGTACAGCTTGTGCAGCTTAGCATTCTCCTAATTAATCATGGGTGTGGTAAATTTTGGTTGTAACTAGGGATGCACTGATACCACTTTTTCCTTACCGATACCGATACTGATCCCAGCTTTTCTGGTATCGGTCGATACCGAGTACTTTTACCAATAACAACTGTTTTATCCTGAATAAGATATAATAACCTGATTGGCTGCTCCGCAGTTTCCACCTTTTTTTTTAAAGATCCGTTAAGATGATTGGCTGCAGTAGAAAATGATTGACAAGGAGCTCCTGTTGTCGACTTAAAATTATTCAATTGAACACGTGATGATCACAATATGGTAAAACAGTAATTTTGTGCTTTTTGCCCAGCATTCTTTATAAAATGGAACTATTTTAAATATACTTAAGTAACATTCAAACATTTAATCTACTTCATGTATGTAACCACATATTTTAAATATATGCTTACAGTAAAATTATAATACATTTAATTATTAGAGTATTACAACTGTATCACTATTTATCTAATACAACAGGTATATTAGTCACGTCCTCGCTATGTTTCCCTGTGTTTTTCCCCGTTTCCTAGTGTGTTTCTCCAGTAGTTTTCCGTCACGTGTGTGTAATTTGTAGCTCCGCCCCTCGTTACCTGTCCCCAGGTGTTTAGTGTTTCATGTTACTATATATAGGTTCCCTTAGTCTATGTTTGCTGTCAGTATTTGCACCTTCCTCTGTCGTATGTCTTGCCACGATTATAGAGTTTGTTCACAGTTTTCGCTACGCTCTGTTTATCTTTTGTTTATTTCTAGTTCCTCGTTTATCACGTTTATTTCCTTGTTTATTTCTTGTATATATTTACGTATTTATCCCTTGTATATATCCCTAGCTCTGTTTAGTTTATTTTCTGTTTAGCTTAGCTCTTTGTTTGTCTCCCTGTTTGTTTATGTATATATTTATTCGTTTTTTCCCTGTTTGTTTGTTTGTTTATCTGTTATTTATTAAAGTCTTGTTCTTACCCGCATATAAGTCTGCTCCCCCTCAATACAATATTAGATTAGAAATGTACTAAGAATTGATGTTAAATATATTTATATTAGAGTAGCATACTTCTTGTATACTTTGTTGGGTATAAAAATATATTTAAATGTGCTGCACTAGAATTTTTAGAGTGTTACATATGTATTTAACATTTTTTAAATGTAGTAATTTAATTTACTTTATAAAAAGTTACATGATACATTGCACTTTAGGTGAACTACTGTAACAGCTGTTTTTAACACTAAATTACGTTAAATTAAAAGTGTATTTCACTGAAGTTATTTATTTAAATACCTATAGTGTACTTTTTAAAAAGTTTGATCAAAGTTTTGATGAAAGCATAATATTAATGTTCTTTTAATGTATTTTAATTAAATACAAAAATCTGTTAGTATATTTACAGCAGACTCAATATGTTTTAAGTACAATTAAGTATATCCTTTTTTTCAGGTAAACAGATAAAACACAAAAACAGACAAAAATCTTGGTTTTAAATCAAATCCACCAAATGTAGAGAAAATGTATTGTCTTCTGTGTCACGTCTGGTGCTGTTAGCTCCTCTGTCCCTTCCACACCCAGCTCTAACGGAGGTTCTCAGGGCAACAACTACATTACCCAGAATGCACCACCCGCTGACATCACGCACTCACCTGATCACGTGACACCTCACCTGCTTCCTCCAGGAAGTCCTGAATACTGATTACTGGCACTATAAAAGAGCACTCCACACAAACACCCACGCCGCGTATTGTAGGTTCTCCTCATTACAAAGCGTTCTATATCTCTTGTCTCAGTTTATCTCGTGTATGACCTTGCCTTTGTTTTCTCGACGCCGATTATTGCCTTTGCCTCTGATATTGGATTGCTTGTGTATTACCTGGACTGTGTTTTCACTACTGCCTCTTGGATTACCTCTGATATTGGATCTCTCGTGTATGAACTCTGGACTGTCTCTCGTTTATGGTATGGTTTTGTCTACATTGCTCTGGTTTCTGGTGATTAACTGTTTTCTGTATCAACCACGTATTACACCTGTTTATTTTTATAATAAACATATATTTTTATCAGTATCTGCACGTGTCTGCAATTCTGTGCTCATCATGACAGAATATGCGGCCGTACAAGATCAGATAGCAGATACTGAGGCTATTAGATCTGGTTTAGCCAACCAGGGGAGGCTACTCGGTCAGCACCAGCAAACGCTCGCTGGTGTGACCCAAGCTGTTTCTGAGCTAGCCAGCCAACAAGCTACACAGCAGCAACAACTTTCGGAGCTGCTAGCTCTCCTCAGAGGCTTAACTGAGCCTAGCCCTAGCCCGTTAGCTGCCCCCCGTTTGCCCAACACTATTTCATCTGTGCCTGTTTTTTTCTGTCTCTAAACTTCCTAAACCGGAGGAAATTTCTGGGGCTAGTTATACAGATTTTTTGGCTATTTTTCGCTCAGTTTTTGATCATTCTCGTTATGGACAGTCTAATGGAGAACTTTTGCTGCCTCTCAAGCAAGGTCAGAAGCCGGTGGCTTCCTACGCTTTGGAGTTCCGCACTCTTGCAGCTGGTAGTGGTTGGAATAACGCAGCTTTGATTAACGTATTCAGATGCGGACTCAACCCAGACATACAGAGGGAGTTAGCCTGCAGAGATGATTCACTAACTTTGGATCAGCTCATCTCACTGTCGATTCGTTTGGATCAACTTCTCTCGCACCGCCCCAAGACCAGCTCTCGCACTCAACCTACTCCTGTGACTCTGCCCCGCACCTCCACACCAGAGAAAGCTGCGCTGACTGCCCCGACCTGTGAAAGCTCCAGCCCTGGGACAGCGCGTGGAGTGCTCTCCAAAACACAATTCTTCGTTCAAAATGTTTCTCGTTGCCTGTTAATATTATGTTGCCTGATGGTATGCTCTCTGTCCCAGCGCTTATAGATTCCGGGTCAGAAGGGAACTTCATCAGTCTGGACCTGGTTAAGGAGCACGGCATACCCACCCGAGAACTTCTGCGTCCGTTATCCATTCATGCTGTGGACGGGAAGACTGTGCGCTCCAAACCAGTCACGCTGCAGACGCTACCCATCACCCTACAAGCCAGCGCTCTTCATTTTGAGGAACTGCCACTTTTCGTGCTTCCCAGCACCGAGCATCCTGTGATCCTGGGCATGCCATGGCTCAAGACCCATGATCCCACCATCTCCTGGCGCAATGGGGATATCACGGTTTGGTCTTCTCATTGTCACAAGAACTGTTTAGCTTTAGACAGCCTTATCATTCAGTCCACTTCGGTGGAGAGCCCTGGAGTTTCTGATTCCCCTGTTATTCCCACTGAATACTCAGATTTTTTGGAAGTGTTTAGTAAGGTTAATGCCACTAAGTTACCACCTAATCGCCCTTATGACTGTGCTATTGACCTAGTGGAGGGTGCCTCTCTACCCAAAGCTAGAATTTATCCCCTCACTCTTGATGAGGAGAAGGCTATGGAGGATTACGTTTCTGAAGCTCTAGCTCTGGGTTTCATTCGCCCGTCCAAGTCGCCAGTCGGTTCAGGTTTTTTCTTTGTTAAGAAAAAGGACGGGGGACTGAGACCCTGCATTGATTACAGAGGCTTAAATGCTATTACTAAGAAGTTTGCGTACCCATTGCCCCTCATTCCTTGCGCTCTTGAACAACTGCGTAACGCCACATATTTTACCAAGCTCGATTTTCGTAGTGCGTACAATCTGATCCGTATTAGGGAGGGGGATGAGTGGAAGACTGCATTTACTACCACTAATGGCCACTATGAATATTTAGTAATGAGTTATGGTCTCGCTAACGCCCCCGCAGTGTTTCAGTCGTTTATGAACGACGTTTTCCGTGACATGATTGGCAAATTCGTCACCCTTTTTATAGACGACATCTTAATTTACTCACCCGACCTTGAATCCCACGTGCAACATGTTCGCTCGGTTCTCCAAAGACTTCTGGAGAACGATCTTTATGCTAAAGCCGAGAAATGCGACTTCCATCTTCAGAGAGTCGCATTTCTCGGCTATGTTATCAGCTCCCAGGGAGTTCTTATGGATGACTCTAAGGTAGATGCCGTAACTAGCTGGCCCATTCCTCAGTCCATTAAAGACCTTCAACGTTTCTTAGGATTTGCAAATTTTTATAGGCGTTTTATACGTAACTTCAGCAGTATAGCTGCCCCACTCACTGCGCTCACTAAGAACGCCACCAAGGTCCTCAAGTGGTCCCCTGAAGCCGACTTAGTGTTCCACAAGCTTAAAACTGCTTTCGTTTCTGCCCCCATTCTCATGCATCCTAAACCTGAACTACCATTTGTAGTCGAGGTCGACGCTTCAGATACTGGCGTGAGAGCAGTTCTCTCCCAACGCAGCGGTTCACCACTTAAACTCCATCCCATAGCCTTCTTCTCACGAAAAATGTCACCAGCTGAGCGTAACTATGGGATAGGGGATAGAGTTACTGGCTGTCAAACTTGCTCTAGAGGAATGGCGTCACTGGCTGGAAGGGGCTGCACATCCATTCACCGTACTAACAGATCATAAAAACTTGGAATATCTCCGTACAGCTAAATGCTTAAACCCCCGTCAAGCTTGTTGGTCATTGTTTTTCTCACGATTCAACTTCTCTATCTCGTTTCGACCAGGTAACCGCAATACTAAGGCTGATGCCTTGTCTCGCGTCTTTAGTCCCTCAGACGACACATGCCGCGCTTCTGAACCAGAATACATTCTGCCACCCACAGTTACAGTGGCTGCCATTAGATGGGAGCTTGATGATCTCATTCATCAGAGCCACCTCCGGAGGGCTGTCCTCCTCACAAGATTTATGTACCTGAACAATTTCGCGATCAACTCATTGACTGGGCACATGCTACCCTTACTTCTGGTCACCCTGGCGTTACACGTACGCTACAACTAATCTCAGCTCGTTATTGGTGGGAAACCATGCGAGCTGACATACAAGCATTCGTAGTTTCATGTTCAGTCTGCGCACAATGCAAAACACCCAAAGCCCTTCCAGCCAGTAAACTATGTCCTCTGCCTGTTCCTGAACGACCTTGGTCGCACCTTGCTGTGGATTTTGTTACGGATTTACCCGAATCAGAAGGTTATACTACCATCCTCACAGTCGTAGACAGATTTTCTAGAGGGGTTAAATTTATCCCTTTTCCTGCACTACCTAATGCTCTTCAGACAGCTCAAGCTATATACACACACATTTTCAGACATTTTGGGGTCCCGGAGGACATTTTGTCAGATAGAGGTCCTCAATTTACTTCCCGGGTATGGAAATTGTTCTTTGAACACTTAGGTGTACACGTGAGTCTCACTTCTGGGTTTCATCCCACTAGTAATGGTCAATGTGAGAGGGTCAATCAGGAGTTAGGTAAATTTCTAAGACTGTACTGCTTTAAACATGCTACAGAATGGTCACAGTATCTGATTTGGGCTGAGATAGCCCAAAATTCCCTCATTAACTCCACATCTAGTCTCACTCCCTTTCAGTGCATTCTGGGTTACCAGCCTCCGTTGGCTCCGTGGACAGAGTCGTCCACTGAGATACCTGCTGTTGACGACTGGATGAAGCGGAGTGAGCAGGTGTGGGAGGAGACGCATCAGCAGATTTCGGAGGTGTTACGCAAGTATAAGGAGCAGTCCGACAGACACCGTGGTACCACCCCCCAATACCAACCCGGAGACAGGGTGTGGTTGTCGACCCGGGACTTGAGGTTTGAGGGGGCCTGTAGGAAACTGCTGCCTAGGTATATTGGCCCATTTAAGGTTTTGTCTCAGGTTAACGAGGTGACTTATAAGATTGAGTTACCTGCTCAGTACAGAGTGCATAACTCGTTTCATGTCTCTCTGCTCAAGCCTCTTGTCCCAGGTCCGCTTGCCGAGGGTGTTCCTGTCACTCTGTCCCTTCCACACCCAGCTCTAACGGAGGTTCTCAGGGCAACAACTACATTTACCCAGAATGCACCACCCGCTGACATCACGCACTCACCTGATCACGTGACACCTCACCTGCTTCCTCCAGGAAGTCCTGAATACTGATTACTGGCACTATATAAGAGCACTCCACACAAACACCCACACCGCGTATTGTAGGTTCTCCTCTTTACAAAGCGTTCTATATCTCTTGTCTCAGTTTATCTTGTGTATGACCTTGCCTTTGAATTCTCGACGCCGATTATTGCCTTTGCCTCTGATATTGGATTGCTTGTGTATTACCTGGACTGTGTTTTCACTACTGCCTCTTGGATTACCTCTGATACTGGATCTCTCGTGTATGAACTCTGGACTGTCTCTCGTTTATGGTATGGTTTTGTCTACATTGCTCTGGTTTCTGGTGATTAACTGTTTTCTGTATCAACCACGTATTACATCTGTTTATTTTATAATAAACACATTTTTATCAGTATCTGCACGTGTCTGCATTCTGTGCTCATCATGACATTCTGTGAGGATTTAGACGTTTTATTTAAATGTATTAATTATCAGAAACGTCAGATGAGTGGTAGTGGTGTTTTTGTTGGAGAGCTTGCTTTACATTCACAGCGTGAGATCACAACTTCTCCAGACTCTTCAGAGCCGGCTGGTTATTAAAATTCCAGACTGACGGTCAAACTTTTAAGCCAGCGCTGTTTGCATTCCCGATTTGAGGCACGTTAGCGTTTCCGCCCAGGACGTGTTTGTTTGCGACGCGAGGAAGAATAAACACAACAGCTCTTAATTGCATATATCCATCTCAAACAGCGGAGCAGTACAGACAGGATTATCACAATCCCTCCTCCAGTACTGATCAATAACTGCTGCGTGTGTGTGTGTGAGGGTGTGTGTGTGTAGTTAAGTAGTGTGAAGTGTGTGTGTGTATAGACTCATCTACATGTTGAAGTGTTGGATCTAACTCGGGGTGAGTATGGTTGATCCCTATTTCTCTTCCAGCATGCCGGCGCTGAAGGTGAAAAAATGTAAAAATAATAAAATAAAATATACTCAGAAGATTTAGCTAATCAGATTTCACCAACAAAAGATGAATATTGCAGCTTTTGGAGCACTGGTGGACTCCAGAGGGGTGGGCAGGGGGGTGAACTACCCCCCTTGGTGCTTCTATGGTGGAAAAAAAAATCACAGAATTGCCCTCTAAAGTGGCAAAAAACAGAAATAGGGCCCTATTTTAGTGATCTAAAGGTGAGCTATAAACCTTGCTTGATTTAGGGCAGGGGTGTCCAAACTACGGCCCGCTGTTAAGCAGGTTTTATAATGTGAGATTCAAAGTTTGAACACTAGGTGTCAGAAACGGGCCAAAGAGTCTAAAAGCGGAGAGAGTGCGCATTTCTAGCGCAGAAAAACGGGCCAAAGAGTCTAAAAGCGGAGAGAGTGCGCATTTCTAGCGCAGAAAAACGGGCCAAAGAGTCTAAAAGCAGAGAGAGTGCACATTTCTAGCGCAGAAAAACGGGCCAAAGAGTCTAAAAGCAGAGAGAGTGCACATTTCTAGCGCAGAAAAACAGGCAAAAGAGTCTAAAAGCGGAGAGAGTGCGCATTTCTAGCGCAGAAAAACAGGGCAAAGAGTCTAAAAGCGGAGAGAGTGCGCATTTCTAGCGCAGAAAAATGGGCCGAAGAGTCTAAAAGCGGAGAGAGTGCGCATTTCTAGCTCAGAAAAACAGGCAAAAGAGTCTAAAAGCGGAGAGAGTGCGCATTTCTAGCGCAGAAAAACGGGCCAAAGAGTCTAAAAGCGGAGAGAGTGCGCATTTCTAGCGCAGAAAATTGGGCCAAAGAGTCTAAAAGTGGAGAGAATGCACATTTCTAGCGCAGAAAAATGGGCCGAAGAGTCTAAAAGCGGAGAGAGTGCGCATTTCTAGCGCAGAAAAATGGGCCAAAGAGTCTAAAAGTGGAGAGAGTGCTCAGTAGTAGCCTAGAAAAACAGGCAAAAGAGTCTTAAAGCAGAGAGAGTGCGCATTTCTAGCGCAGAAAAACAGGCAAAAGAGTCTAAAAGCGGAGAGAGTGCGCATTTCTAGCGCAGAAAAATGGGCCAAAGAGTCTAAAAGTGGAGAGAGTGCTCAGTAGTAGCGCAGAAAAACAGGCAAAAGAGTCTAAAAGCGGAGAGAGTGCGCATTTCTAGCGCAGAAAAACAGGCAAAAGAGTCTAAAAGTTGCCGTAATTAAGAAGTTTAATATTAAGAGACATCATGAAATTAAACATTAATTTGAAAAATCTTAGTTTACACAACACTGTCAAAGATAAAGATAGTAAGTTAAGTAAAATGGTGTGTAAATGAAATACATTTTCTGTGGCCCGTGACTTCAAATATATTTCTCCTTCTGGCCCCCAACAAAAAAAGTTTGGACACCCCTGATTTAGGGTGTGTCAGTGTGTCTTTGCTATCGTAACAACGGGAAAAGTACACCTTTCTCGGCTCAAAACGCACCAAAGGCATGCACTAATTCTCTTTATTATTAAATAATGGGTCTGTTTTGGGTGTACCATGAAATAAACCAATCAGTGTGTCCCTTGTCATTTCCTTTATGAAAAAGATATGGAGATTGTAGAACCCAGACCTGCCTGCAATCCTGACCAATGCCCAATATAGAATTTCATGTGCAGAAGTTTACAGAACAATTACAGGGACAAAATAAGACCTAAAACACTTCATAAGTTGGGTTATTTAGTGGAAAAACATATTTTAATGTGTTTAAAGTATTCAGAAGATAAATATTCAGCCATAATAATCAGATTTCACCTTCAAAATATGCAATTCCTCATTGTTTTTGGTGCACTGAAGCTTTTGGAACACTTGGGACTTTTAGAGGGGTGGGCAGGGGGGTGAACCGCCCCCTTGGTGCTTCTATGGTGGAAAAAACGTCACAGAATTGCCCTTTAAATCTGGTAGCTGTTGATCAGGACTGTCTCAGAGCTGTGTGTGTTGGAACGTTCTTGGTGTTGGTTTGGAAGGTGGATAAGGGTCTCCACAGAGAGGGAACCACTCAAACCACATTTGGTGGTCTTTCGTGTTATTACTGTGGCGTGGAAGAGGAAGGAAGACCCGTGAGACTCATGCTGAATGCTCAACAGCTCCTTTATTGAACCGGCTTGCCACTCACTTATAGTCTTTAACAAGACTAGGAGAGCTAATCCTTATCCTTTAAAAAACTCTGGTGTAAAATATTGGGTGTAGGTTAAGAAATGATCCAAAAGTAAATACTAACACATTTTGGACAAAAAATAAAAAGAGTTCTTGTACCTGTGATGTACAAATGAGTTAAATGTGGTGTAATTTTGAAGTGTCACATAGAGTTTAAATATGACTCAAAAAGTATAAATGATAACTCTAAAGTACCCTAAACTTTTGTTACTTATCACTGTTGTGAGTGTTGGGCCAAATGGCTGTTAAATTAAGAGTTAATTCAACACTATCAATATGAAGACTTGCTATTTATAGGTTTATGTTTGAGTAAAATGAACATTGTTGTTTTATTCTATAAACTACAGACAACATTTCTCCCAAATTACAAATAAAAATATTGTAATTTAGAGCATTTATTTACAGAAAATGAGAAATGAGCTGAAATAACAAAAAAAAGATGCAGAGCTTTCAGACCTCAAATAATGCAAAGAAAACAAGTTCATATTCATAAAGTTTTAAGAGTTCAGAAATAATCAATATTTGGTGGAATAATCCTGGTTGGTTTTTAATCACAGTTTTAATTTCATGCATCTTGGCATCATGTTCTCCTCCACCAGTCTTACACACTGCTTTTGGATAACTTTATGCTGCTTTACTCCTGGTGCAAAAATTCAAGCAGTTCAGTTTGGTGGTTTGATGGTTTGTGATCATCCATCTTCCTCTTGATTATATTCCAGAGGTTTAGAATTTGGTGAAATCAAAGAAACTCATCATTTTTAAGTGCTCTCTTATTATTTACAGAGCTGTATTGCTCTAAAAACTCTTGGTATGACCTTCATATTTTTATTCTGTACCCCGTTCAGTTCAATAGACCACTTTCACCCATCCATCATCAGAAATGGACCACCATCAGACCCCCACTGTACCAGTACTATCTGAGCGGTGGGCTATTCTCAGCACAGCAGTATAAATATATATCTGCAAACTCTATTCATCTGTACATGCAGGTGTTTCTGATAAAATGGCCACTGAGTGTCTCATGTTGTGTTTCCATTATTTTACCCTCAAATTGTTGCGATATCTATATTTCTGCTGTTTCAACACATCAGTATTCACTACACACAGTCTGATCCTGAGAGCAAATATGGGCATGCAGGTCATGCTGCTGCTTCTCCATCAGCAGCCGGAGTCTGAGAGAGAGAGAGAGAGAGAGAGAGAGAGAGTACAGTAGGTCATGCTGCTGCTTCTCCTCCATCAGCAGCCGGAGTCTGAGAGAGAGAGAGAGAGAGAGAGAGAGAGAGAGAGTACAGTAGGTCATGCTGTTTCTCCATCAGCAGCCGGAGTCTGAGAGAGAGAGAGAGAGAGAGAGAGAGAGAGTACAGTAGGTCATGCTGCTGCTGTTTCTCCTGCATCAGCAGCCGGAGTCTGAGCGAGAAAGAGAGAGAGAGAGAGAGAGAGAGAGAGTACAGTAGGTCATGCTGCTGCTGTTTCTCCTCCATCAGCAGCCGGAGTCTGAGCGAGAAAGAGAGAGAGAGAGAGAGAGTACAGTAGATCATGCTGCTGCTTCTCCATCAGCAGCTGAACTCCGAGAGAGAGCAAGAGAGCGAGTATCCACCAGCAGCTGGAAATTGGCCCAAATCGTCACAAATTCGCAATAATAAAACTCTGCAGATTTGAAAAGGCCTTTTAGGAGGAAGAATATGATACTTTTCCATATAAAGAAATAAACTAAACACGATTAAACTCTCTCAGTGTCCCTTTTTCTGTGCCAAAATCAGTGTGGAAAAATAAAATAAACGCATGAATCGACCTAAAGTCACTTATTTTGTTAAATATACTTTTGTTAAATATTTATTGCATCCCTATTGTATAATAACGGCTGTGTGTAAATGAAATATTCAGTTTATAAAGCAGTATTTATTCTCTCTCTCTCTCTGTGTTGTGAGTGCTGCTCTGGTTGTATTATTATTATATGAGGAGTGTATTTGTGGAATATTGGGGTTTATTTAACGGAGTCAGGCGGTGGGATTACACCCAATCCTCTGGGAACTTTCAGAGATAACTGGAGGAATAAAGGCATTACAGCGACTCCATTCATTTCCCTCCTAAACACACCGTACAGATATTCAGAGCCGCCGCGCGAGAGCTGCGTTTAAGCTTTAAACTCACAACTGCTCTCACAAAACACTGTACGCTCACTGACAAATAAATTTTAAAAAACAGCTTTAAGCATTATTATGCTATATGCCACATTAATAATCAGTATATTTAACTTTGTTTGTACTTATTATACTTTAATTACAGTATAAAAATAGTACAAAAGTCTAACTTTAAAAATTGTGCTAAGTGTACTAAACTGTACTAAAATGGAACTATATTTAAAATATATTTAAGTAGCATTATTTAAACATTTAAAATTATGCTAAGTGTCCTAAACTGTACTAAAATGGAACTATATTTAAAATATATTTAAGTAACATTATTTAAACATTTAAAATTATGCTAAGTGTACTAAACTGTACTAAAATGGAACTATATTTAAAATATATTTAAGTAGCATTATTTAAACATTTAAAATTATGCTAAGTGTCCTAAACTGTACTAAAATGGAACTATATTTAAAATATATTTAAGTAGCATTATTTAAACATTTAAAATTATGCTAAGTGTCCTAAACTGTACTAAAATGGAACTATATTTAAAATATATTTAAGTAGCATTATTTAAACATTTAAAATTATGCTAAGTGTCCTAAACTGTACTAAAATGGAACTATATTCAAAATATATTTAAGTAGCATTATTTAAACATTTAAAATTATGCTAAGTGTCCTAAACTGTACTAAAATGGAACTATATTTAAAATATATTTAAGTAACATTATTTAAACATTTAAAATTATGCTAAGTGTCCTAAACTGTACTAAAATGGAACTATATTTAAAATATATTTAAGTAGCATTATTTAAACATTTAAAATTATGCTAAGTGTCCTAAACTGTACTAAAATGGAACTATATTCAAAATATATTTAAGTAGCATTATTTAAACATTTAAAATTATGCTAAGTGTCCTAAACTGTACTAAAATGGAACTATATTTAAAATATATTTAAGTAACATTATTTAAACATTTAAAATTATGCTAAGTGTCCTAAACTGTACTAAAATGGAACTATATTTAAAATATATTTAAGTAGCATTATTTAAACATTTAAAATAATGCTAAGTGTCCTAAACTGTACTAAAATGGAACTATATTTAAAATATATTTAAGTAACATTATTTAAACATTTAAAATTATGCTAAGTGTCCTAAATTGTACTAAAATGGAACCATATTTAAAATATATTTAAGTAGCATTATTTAAACATTTAAAATTATGCTAAGTGTCCTAAACTGTACTAAAATGGAACTATATTTAAAATATATTTAAGTAGCATTATTTAAACATTTAAAATTATGCTAAGTGTCCTAAACTGTACTAAAATGGAACTATATTTAAAATATATTTAAGTAGCATTATTTAAACATTTACAATTATGCTAAGTGTACTAAACTGTACTAAAATGGAACTATATTAATATATATTTAATTAGCATTACTTAAACATTTAAACTACTTCATGTATGTAACTCCATATATTTTAAATATGCGCACAGTAGTGGGCTATTCTCAGCACAGCAGTGTAAATATAAACCTGCAAACTGTATTCATCTGTACATGCAGGTGTTTCTGATAAAATGGCCATTGAGTGTCTCATGTTGTGTTTCCATTATTTTTTATATGCCACATTATTAATCAGTATATTTAACTTTTTTTGTGCTTATTATACTTTAATTACAGTATAAAAATAGTACAAAAGTCTAACTTTAAAATTTGTGCTAAGTGTACTAAACTGTACTAAAATGGAACTATTTTAAATATATTTAAGTAGCATTATTTAAACATTTAAACTACTTCATGTATGTAACCCCATATTTAAATAAATATGTTTACAGTAAAATTATAATACATTTAATGAGTATCACTGTATCACTATTTTATATACACTAGGTATATTAGAGTATATGTACTAAGAATATATTTAACATTAGAGTACAAATATATAGGCTTCTTGTTCCTGTCTTTTCTGAGTAGCACACTTCTAGTAAACTTCGTTGGGTATAAAAATATATATTTAATATACTGTACTATACAATTTTAAGCGTGTTACAAATTTATTTGACATTTAAAGTATTATTAAGTTATTTTATACTGTATACTATAATTTAACTATATGTATATTTTCCTAATTATAATTACAAAGCATTGGAATACATAATAATATAATATCTAAATATACTTTTTGAATATTTTACCAATACTGTAATTTAATTTGCTTTCTAAAAAGTTAAATGATACATCGTACTTTAAGAGAGTCGTGTCTGTCATCTGCTGGTGTTGATCCACTGTGTTTTATTATCAAGTCTAAAGTCAGTGCAGTTTTGTTTTCCCTCAAAATCTTACAGCACTTCATATCTTACAGCTTCCCTCTGCTACTGACAACTTTTATGGAGATGCGGATTTCATTTTCCAGCAGGACTTGGCACACTGCCCACACTGTGTATCAAAAGTACTAGTTGGTCTTATTATATAATATTCTAATTTTCTGAAACACTGATTTTTTGGGTTTTAATTGGCTGTAAGCTTCATAATCATCAACATAAAAAGAAATAAACGCTTAAAATAGATCACTCTGTGTTTAATACATCTATATAATATACGAGTTTCACATTTTCAACTGAATTACTGAAATATAGCCACTTTTCAATTAAATTAATTTTTTTAGATGCACCTATAAAACTAAGCCTTTAGTGTTCCTCATAATCGCTACTAGGGGTGACCGATTGTCGTGTTTACCGTTTTTTTTATACTTTTATTTTATACTTTATTTTTTATTTTATACTTTTACAAACTGTCCTAAAGAAGAACTCTAAGATGTTTATTCACAACCCTTATACAAACAAATATCTGATGATGATTGGCTCATGGATGGTGTCGATAGTTGAATTGTCCAATAGTGTGCTCCCATTTAAAGTCTGTCAAATGGGGAAAACGTATTTAAGCATCTAGTTGAGGCATGTCTAGCAAAAACTGTAGTTTTTGAGAGTCTTTTTATTGGATGTGGTGGTTAGTCACTTTTATTGCCTTTTTTGACTACTGGTCAAAAGTTTTAGAACACCCTGTCAGACCTCCTGTATTCTAATTCTAATTCTTTTCTTCTCTGCTGAAACTGAGACTCAGTCCTTATTAATCATGTTAAGCTAAAGAGCTAAAGGCTAAAGCTGCTGTTTCCATGTGGGTCAGCCAGACGTGACTCTTCCTGTAGCAGTTTTCTTCTCCAGTTTCCAAGAGTCTTTTGAAGCTTCATCTGTAATTTCTATAAAGAAATGAAGACTTCTACTTTTAATAGTTACAGAGTTCTCTGTGTTTTATCTGTGTCTTTTTTTAGTTATTATGATGATAAAAGTGTGTAAGTGTGTAAATGCGGTAACGCTTTAAAATAAGACTACCTTTATAAGGGTTTATAAATGGCTTACAATTAGTTTATTAATGGTTACTAATTAGGTAGTAAATTAGGTAAAAATCATTAATAATCAGTTATAACACATACGTAGAAAGGGCAACAGTATAGACGGCTGTGGGTTCACTATTTGGCAAACAACAGGTCATTGTTGCCCTTTCTACGTATGTGTTATAACTGATTATTAATTATTTATAAGGCATTTACAACCTAATTAGTAACCATTAATAAACTAGTTGTAATCCATTTATAAACCCTTTATAAAGGTAGTCTTATTTTAGAGAGAAACAGCAGTAGATCCAACATCTGTTCCAGTACTACAGCTTTAATATAGAGTAAGAAAAAATTGACATTTTAAATTAATTTTAGTTCTATCTATGTCCTTAAAAGTCCTGGCAATTCATTGCTAAGTGTTTAAATTGACGTTTTTTGGATTTTAAACCATTTCCGGTTATTCACTGGAACTGAAGAGCTTAAATATTGAAAAAATGGGTAAAATTAATTCATCAGAATCTAAAACTTCTGGTAATTTCTTTTATCTTCTCGTCATTTATCAGCCTCTTATTTCTTTGCAGAGTTTCCCGAGTTTTTCTACCTTCCAGCGCTGGCGTAATTCCGTACGAACGCTCGGCTTCTGAATAAAATCAATCTGTCGCTTTTAATTATCCGGATCTTCGCGAATTAGAGCCGGAGAGTCGGCGCTATTAAACCCCGCTCTCGCGCTGCTCTTCCTCTCGCTGTTTCTCACAGGCTCTCGCTTTGTGAAAGTCCCCAGCTGATCTATTAGACGAGTGAGAGGGACGCTGACGGATTCAGCTGAGTTATTATTATTATTACACTGATGAGTTTATATGCAGGGCTTATTCCCGCGCCGCGGACGCTAACGCTAATGAATGCTAAGTTTTGGGATTGACTAAGAGCAGATAAACGAGAGAGAGAGAGAGAGAGAGAGAGAGAAGAGTTTTCCCAGGGAAAGTGCTGATCATGCAGGCTGTTTAATATTCAAAGTTAAAACAAAAAGACACTAAAACTCTGACTCTGCTTATTTAGAGCTACAGCCAGCAAAACACCACCACACACACTTCCCAACAAAACCTAAAAAAACATGTTAAAACGTTAAAAAAGAGAGAGAGCAAGAATGAGCAGCACGAGAGAGTGAGAAACAGCAAGAGCAAAAAAAGAGAATTAGCAAAAAAGTAAAATAAAGAATAGAAAGAGTAAAATGGTGTTATGGTTGGAGTATGTATTGAGTCCAATTGCAGAGCAGATATCCAAAAGCAGTGTGTAAGACTGGTGGAGGAGAACATGCCAAGATGCATGAAAACTGTGATTAGTTGTTAAAGAAAGAAAGAAAGAAAGAAAGAAAGAAAGAAAGAAAGAAAAAAAGAACAAAATATTGGCCTTTTCACTTTTCATTAATTACTGCAAAGAGGTAAGAGAAGGAAAGAAAAAGGAGAGAGAGAACAGAGAAAGCAGAGTAAAAAATGATAAAGTTATAGTGAGGAAAAACAAGAAAGAAAGAAAGAAAGAAAGAAAGAAAGAAAAATTAAGAAATTAAAAAATCTTGACCTTTTGTTAAATACAGCAAAGAGGAAAGATAGAGAAAGAAAAAGAGAGAGGAAGAAAAAAAATAACAAGAGGAAGAGATATCAAGATTTAAATGAAGAGTGAGCAATAGTGAAGAAAAACAAGAAAGAAAGAGAAAGAAATAAAGAAAGATTTGCCTTTTCATTAAATTCAGCAAAGAGGAAAAAGAGGGAAAGAAAAAGAGAGAGGGATGAAAAGAAATACAAAAAGAAAAAAAAACTAACAAGAGAGAGGAAGAGAGAGCTAGATAACAAAAGGGTAGAGAAGAGAGAAACAGAGAAAGAGTGACAAAGCAGAGTAAAAGAAGAAATGAAAATGAAGAGTGAGAGTGAGAAAAAAAACAAGAATGAAAAAAAGAAAATCAAAGAAAAGGAGAAAAAGGAAGAAAGAAAGATATTGGCAGTTTCGTTAAATACAGCAAAAAGGAAAGAGACTAAAAGAAGAAAACAATAACAAGAGAGGGGAAGAGAGAACAAAAGAGAGGGAGAGAGAAAGAGAGAGAAAGGCAGTGATAGTGAGGAAAAACAAGAAAGAAAACAGAAAAAAAGAAAGAAAGAAGGAAAGAAAAGGAAGAATAAACATAATATTGGCCTTTTAGAGGGTGAGAAAGGCAGTGGAAAAACACAGAATCAACCGGAGGTCCAATTTAAACCTACAGTTACTTACACAATTTTATATCTCTCTGTTCAACTCGTATTTCTGAGGATTTTCTTTTACTCGCTGCTGCAGCAAAAAGGAAGGCTAAGAATCCGTTTTATATGCAGCATCTAAACAATTTAGAGAAACCCACTGTATTTTACAATATAAAAGAACAAGAAAAACAGGATTTTAGCGGAAGGAGATCTTTAAGATAAAGAGAAGGAGGGATCGGTTTCGCCTCGGCAGCGTTCAGCAGAGAAACCAAGCCTCGCTCGCCTCAGATTAAAACATTTACTGCTGAATAATGGGAAACAAATGAATTCATTGAGATAAATCGTTCATTATTGTGCGAGACTAGTGCGAGAGACTCGCGCGAGAGATCCGGGGAGCTGGGTGTAATTTGCGGAGTGGAATTGATGGTGTTGTTTATTTCAGAATGGAATACACTGTTATTAGTTGAGTCGCGGCACAAACACTTTGTGTTTGCCTTGTAACTCGGTTACGTATGTATGCGCGAGTGTGTGTGTGTGTGTGTGTGTGTGAGGCCCTGAACAGTAATCACTGGTATATTAGGTGTGTGTTTACGCCGTGTGTTGGGGGCTTCTGAAAGCAGGAAGGTGGTCTTTAGGGAGGGGAACGGCCGGCTGGAGCTTAGCCTTCAATTAAAAGCTTTTGAAGGCTAGTTTAAGGTTTTAAGGTGAAGCAAGAGCAATTAATTCCACTGCCCTTTGAGAAATACACTCAGATTAGTGTGTGCTGTTGTGTGTTTCGTTTTATTATAAATGAATATAAACCATGCTGGTACAAAAACAGAATTCATAAAAAAAAATTCCTGAAGTCTTTCAGGAGTAAAGATTGGAAAGCAAAGGAATAAAGAGACAAAAAGAAGAAAAAATAACAATAAAAAGGAAGAGATAGCAAGATTTAAATGAAGAGTGAGTGATAGTGAGGAAAAACAAGAAAGAAAGAAAGAAAGAAAAAAGCAGAAATAACAAAATATTGGCCTTTTCGTTAATTACAGCAAAGAGGAAAGAGAAGGAAAGAAAAGAAAAGGAGAGAGAGAGAACAGATAAAGCAGAGTAAAAGAATGATAAAGTGAAAATGAGGAAAAACAAGAAAAAAAGAAAGAAAAATGAAGAAATAATAAAATCTTGACCTTTTGTTAAATACAGCAAAGAGGAAAGATAGAGAAAGAAAAAAATAACAAGAAAGAGGAAAAGATAGCAAGATTTAAATGAAGAGTGAGTCATAGTGAAAGAAAGAAAGAAAGTAAGAAAGAAAAAAGGAAAGAAAGATTTGCCTTTTCATTATATGCAGCGAAGAGGAACAAGAGGGAAAGAAAAAGAGAGAGGGATGAAAAGAAATACAAAAAGAAAAAAAACTAACGAGAGAGAGGAAGAGAGAGCTAGAGAACAAAAGGGTAGAGGAGAGAGAAGACTAAAAGAAGTAAAAAATAACAAGAGAGAGGAAGAGAGAACAAAAAAGGGTGAGAGAGAAATAGAGAAAGAGTTATAGTGAGGAAAAACAAGAAAGAAAACAGAAAAAAGATAGAAAGACAGTCCTGCAGTCTTTCAGGAGTAAAGATTGGAAAGCAGAGGATCTGCGGTTTGTTAAAAACGTGTGAAAAAAATGATTGAAATGATTAAAAACAATATTACTCAAAGAAAGACTGGAATATATCTGTTTATTTCTCCCTCTACAGCCCATAATATCACTGAACCTTTACACACCTTCATCACCAACACGTCACCAACTCTACAATACAGAGCTACTATAATTCACTTACTACTAGATAGATAGATAGATAGATAGATAGTTAGATAGATAGATAGATAGATAGATAGATAGATAGATAGATAGATAGATAGATAGATAGATAAATAGATAGATAGTTAGCACAAACCATCAAACCACCAAACTGAACTGCTTGAATTTTTGCACCAGGAGTAAAGCAGCATAAAGTTATCCAAAAGCAGTGTGTAAGACTGGTGGAGGAGAACATGATGCCAAGATGCATGAAAAAAACTGTGATTAAAAACCAACCAGGGTTATTCCACCAAATATTGATTTCTGAACTCTAAACTTTATGAATATGAACTTGTTTTCTTTATTTGAGGTTGTGATGCAAAACAAATCACAGTTCAAAAGGGATGAACAACAACGAGAAATAAGGGTCTAAACCAGAACAAAACAGCCAAGAGAAATTAACCAAAAGTGCAAAACAAAATCCAAAACAAAAGCCAAAAAATAGGTCATACACGGAAATACATAAATAAAGAAATAATGCTTGGTATGCAGCTAAAAACAGGTTCAATACTTCGTGAAAAACAGGACAAACAGACTGGTACATATACACGGAAAAACACCAGTCATTAATCAGAACTCAGGTGAAGCTGATCTTACAATCAGGTGCTGATTGGCTGGCTGAGACACATGACTGAGAGGTGCATTCTGGGAGTTGGAGTTTGTGAAGGTGGAAAAGTCAGTAGAGGCATTGGAAGGTGTGACAGAGGATTTTTGTTATTGCAGTTATTTTTTCAATTTTTTGTAAATAAATGCTCTAAATGATGATATTTTTATTTGGAATTTGGGAGAAATGTTCATTTTACTCAAACATAAACATATAAATTCTATAAAATCTGATAAACTAATTCAGAAACTAAAGAGTGATTTCTGAAGCTGAAGCTGTATATCTATATATATATATATAGATATGAAAATTCCAACATCCCAGTTCCTGTATTAGCAGCCGTGTTTCAGTGTTTTGGCAGCTGACAGGTCTGCATCGCCCCAGGTGTAAAAACACGTATAAAGCTGCCAGAAACGGCTCAGATTTTACGGCGCTGCGCCGGCGGCCGCGAGCGCTCGTCAGCCGAGTCGGCGTAACAAGGCACAGGCATTGATTTCTCTCGGCTGTCGTTTGTAAAGGCGTCTGCGCTCTGACCCTCTCACGCAAATCATCACGCCGCCGCTGACAGCCGGAGAGACGTCTGACGGCAGGAAGTGAGGGACGTGTTTAGCCCCGCGACTCGCGGCGTGTCAGAGGAAGCTGAGACGTGTGTTTAAAGCGGGAGGTGAGCGGCGGCGGCGGCGGCGTGCCCTCCACGGTTAAACCCAACAGCGGCGGCGCTTACATGTGCGTTTAAAACGCTGACAGTGACGTCGCCTCGCTCTCTGTCTGGGTCTCTGAAATAAATAAACAAACATGAAAGACTGGTGGAGGAGGAGGAGGTGCTGGAGGATGGGGGTTTTAGGAAATTCAGTAGTTCTAATGAGTCCTGCACATGGTAGTGGGGGGGGAGGGGAATGGACCGGTACCACTTTAAAATTAGACTACCTTTAAAAAGGGTTTATAAATGGTTTACAATTAGTTTATTAAAGGTTACTAATTAGGTGGTAAATGCCTTAAAAATCATTAATAACAACATTATAGACGGCTGTGGGTTCACTATTTAGCAAACAAAAGGTCATTGTTGCCCTTTCTATTATAACTGATTATTTATGATTTTTAAGCAATTCACAGCCTAATTAGTAACCATTAATAAACTAATTGTAAACCATTTAAAAAACCCTTTATAAAGGTAGTTTTATGTTACAGTGGTACCAAATCCTGATTCATTTATTGATTTTTTGTGATGTTTTTATTAATAAATTGGGCCCTCCAATTAACTATTTATCAATTAATCTTTCAAATATATATTTTTAACATCAACTGAGGGAATGAACTTTAGTCACAGTCGTCTCAACATATCGGACATTCTGGGGGACCCCTGCTGGAGGCGCAAAATGGTTTAGTCCATCCGACACAGTGACCAGCGACAAGTGTAACGTCAAGTATTTTTCACACTAGAAGGCGCGCTATCAATAAACATCTATTTTCTGGTCTATTTTCATACATAAGCGACACTAGTAAGGATGCCTGCATCAAAATGAGCAGGGGTGTCGCCATGTTTCCGCCATGTTTAATTCAGCAGGTTTCGACGAAAGAGCTTGAACCCTAACTGATGCAGGGAGTAGCTTCTCAATTGTTAAACAACCATGTGGAAAGACTCAGATTAGGTTCATCTGTTTTATAAGGGTCAAATCATTGGCATTATGCAAAATTAATGCTGAGAAAACATCTAAGGATGTTTTAGCTGAAACTAAACTACTAAAATCAGGTGAAGAACTGTCCAACGCTTTATTATTAAACATCATATAAACATCATATTATGGGAAGGAATGTGGTGGAAGAAAATTATTGAATGATGTTTAATAATAGGTAAATGATGTTTAATAGGGAAAGTAAGAGCTTTACCACACTTACACCAATGCAGTGAAGGAAACTGAAGGTAATAAAAGGACTAAACAGTGGTGTAGCTTTAAGAAAGGCTCTTATCAGTGAGGATAAACAGCAAAAACAGCTTCAGTTTACTAGAGATCATAAAGACTGGATTCTGGAGCAATGGAAGAAGATCATGATGAGTCCAGATTTACCCAGAGTTCCAGAGTGATGGAGCTTCAGGGTAAGAAGAGAGGCGGCTGTAGGAAGATGTGTTTACCCATAATGCTACCCTAATGCTGCCGTACAAGCCTGTGGGGGCGGGGCTATGATAATCTGTTCTGCCAATGTTTAAGTCTAGGTTCAGCTACGTTATGTTCCCAAAAAATTAGGTCAGCTGACTACCTGGTGTGGCGCCGAAAAGAGCTGTGCTGTAGCATTAGCTTAAAGCTAGCTTAGCATTTTTCTCATAACAACTCTTAAATGATCTCATAATTCAGAGGATCCAGTGTTTTTTAGGAGGTAAATGTACACAGAATAAAACGTACAGGGTTCTGAACAGGATGCTAATTTTACCCTCTTTTATCTATCTAAAAACAATAGTTTGGGGTTTCAAACTTAAATGTATTTCTTACATATAATGTTAAATACTACAAAAACAATGCAGTATCTACTGGAGAAATATTGTGATACGATTTCAACCCCCTAAAGTTAAATCATACCATTTCATGTTAATAAACATTACTCTCATTTACCTGCTGCTGGCTCATTATTGATCAGGTGTGTCTAAGCTCAATTTTTTTTATTTATTTAAATTTCAGGAATTATAATATATTATGTATCATAAATTATTTGAGTGATAAATGATAAATTATTATATAAATTATAAATATTTTGGTAATATTTATTATTTAGAATGAAACCGATTTATTTACCACAGAATGTGATAGAGGCAGGGTTTTTGAAAAGCCCATTTATTTTCTAGAATTTCCCCTCGGGGATCTATAAAGTATCTATCTATCTATCTATCTATCTATCTATCTATCTATCTATCTATCTATCTATCTATCTATCTATCTATCCGTCTATCCATCTATCCATCCATCCATCCATTCATCTATCTATCTATCTATCTATCTATCTATCTATCTATCTATCTATCTATCTATCTACCTATCTATCTATCTATCTATCTATCTATCTATCTATCTATCTATCTATCTATCTATCCACTATCCATCCGTCTATCCATCCATCCATCCATCCATCCATTCATCTGTCCATCTATCTGCCTATCTATCTATCTATCTATCTATCTATCTATCTATCTATCTATCTATCTATCTATCTATCTATCTATTCATCTATCCATCCGTCTATCCATCCATCCGTCTATCCATCCATCCATCCATCCATCCGTCCATCTATCCATCCATCCATCCATCTGTCTATCCATCCATCCGTCTATCCATCCGTCTATCTATCTATCTATCTATCTATCTATCTATCTATCTATCTATTGATCTATCTATCTATCCATATGTCTATCTATCTATCCATCCATCCATCCAGCCGTCTATCCATCCATCCATCTATCCGTCTATCCATCCATCCTTCCATCCATCTGTCTATCCATCCATCCATCTATCCATTCATCCGTCTATCCATCCATCTATCCATCCATTCATCCGTCTATCCATCCATCCATCCATCCGTCTATCCATCCATCCATCCGTCTATCCACCCATCCATCTATCCATCCATCCGTCTATCCATCCATCCGTCTATCCATCCATCCGTCTATCCACCCATCCATCTATCCATCCATCCGTCTATCCATCCATCCGTCTATCCATCAATCTGTCCGTCCATCAGTCCGTCCGCTTAGACACGGAAGCTATATGAGGACTACAGAATAACTCAGGACTTCAGTGGTCTATCTCTCCACACCAGGCAGTGAGTTTGGTAACCATTGAAAGGTAAAACAGCTTTTTCTGGTAAGAACCAAAAAAGAGAGAGAAATATAGAGAAAGAAAGATAGAGAAAGAAAGATAGAGAGAGGGATGAGAGAGTGACAGGTCTTCATGTTTGATGGTTTCAGATCCGGGTTGTATCTGAAATCAGGCACTAATCTCCCCGTTTCCCCGTTTTCTGGGCTGTTTTTATTCCTGGGTGGGACTCCATCACCTGTCACTGCTCCATCACCCGCCATCACAGGGGCTTTAGTGACAGCCTGAAGCTCATCAATAATACTCCATCTCTCTGATGGGTGAGCAGCGGCAGCGGCGGCGGCAGGATCAGTGGTGGCGCTCTCGGAGGAGAGTTTAGAGTTTGGTTTGAGGTGAACGCTCTTTTCCTCCAAACTTTCTCTCAGAGCTGAAGTTTCTTCTTCTGAGACCAGAACAGCATCAGGTCAGATCTCCACGGAGAAACCTTCACGCAATACATCAAGTTATTATTATCATTTTATTTATTTAGAAGATTTATTCATTTCATTTTAAACTAAATAAATTATATATACAGCAGTAAAAATACAAATCACAAATACAATCTTATGATATCTTTAAATAGTTTAAAAGAATAGTAATTTATCAAAAACAAAACTAAACAAAACATCAAATCTTTCTCAAACAACAGTTCATATACTTATACATATACACATATTATTATTTTATATTTTTTAAACAGAACTCACCAAATCTCTCTTTGGGTCACAGGTACTACTAGTGATGGAGATGCACAAAGTGGTTGGACAACTTTACTACTCAATAAATATATTAATTAATTAATCAATTAATACATTGTCAGGTCCTGATTGGCTGCCTTGCATTTAATTAGGATGAAACATTGCTTATAACTTCAGTTTAAATGGACGGGGCTAAATGACTCACCGTCTAAAAAGGTGGACTGTTGGATACAGTAGAATCTGCAAACTGTGGCCTATAAACATTATAGATATATAGATAAATCTCTGTTATTTCAGTAAAGGACATGACTGGTTATAAAGGCTGCAACTTAAGGCCGGTGTGAATGACTGAGCGAGTGAGTAATAACCTGTAAAAACCTGTAATAACCTGTAATAACCTGTAATAACCTGTAATAACCTGTAGGATAAGGCGAATAGCATCACTGCAGGAGTTAAGCTCTTCACATCCTGATTGATCAGGACTGATGGAAGCTACTGTAGCTCTTCTGGCGTTAGCGTCGCGGGATTAGCTCCGCTCGTCGTGTTTCTCCTCCATCGACAGACAGAGCGCAGGCCTAGCTTAGCGCTCTGCATCAGAAATCCATGAGCTGCAGTTATAGATCAGCTCCACCTGATTCCTGTTCTCCAGAGGAGCTCATTATCCCACAATACCACCACTCTAAAAACCATTCCTCACAATCAGATCTGCTCCAGAGACCAGAGAATCACACCTTCAGTACATCAATCACTTCCTACAACTTCCTACCACTTCATCCAACTTCCTACCACTTCATCCAACTTCCTACCACTTCCTACCACTTCATACAACTTCATACAACTTCCTACAACTTCCTACAGCTTCCTACACCTTCAAACAACTTCATACAACTTTATACAACTTCATACAACTTTCTACAACTTCCTATAGCTTCCTACATCTTCATCCAACTTCCTACCACTTCATACAACTTCCTACCACTTCATACAACTTCCTACCACTTCATCCAACTTCCTACCACTTCATACAACTTCCTACAACTTCCTACCACTTCATACAACTTCCTACACCTTCATCCAACTTCCTACCACTTCATACAACTTCCTACAGCTTCCTAACACTTCATACAACTTCCTACACCTTTGTACAACTTCATACACCTTCCTATAACTTCCTACAACTTCCTACAACTACCTACGACTTCCTACATCTTCATACAACTACCTACATCTTCCTACAACTACCTACAACTTCCTACACCTTCATACAACTACCTACAACTTCCTACAACTTCCTACACCTTTATACAATTTCATACAACTTCATACAGCTTCCTCCAACTTCCTACAGCTACCTACAACTTCCTACAACTTTGTACAACTTCATACAACTTCCTACAACTTTATACAAGTACCTACAACTTCCTACAGCTTTATACAACTTCCTACAACTACGTACAACTTCCTACAACTTCATACAATTTTTTACATCTACCTACAACTTCCTACAACTTCCTACAACTTTATACAACTTCATACAACTTCCTACAACTTTTTACATCTACCTACATCTTCCTACACCTTTATACAACATCCTACAACTTCCTACAACTACGTACAACTTCATACAACTTCATACAACTTCCTACAACTACGTACAACTTCATACAACTTCCTACAACTTCATACAACTTCCTACAATTTATACTTAAGTCATCCAGACTATGAAGACTGTGAAGTATTTAGATGCTCTAATCTGGGGAGCTGTTTGTTAACTTGTGGTTTCTGAGGCTGTTAACTCTAATGAACATATCCTGAGGAAACTCTTGCTCTTCCTTTCCCAGAAGTGATCCTGATGAGTGCCATTTCCATCAACATAGCATGTTTGAAGGTCTTTGCAGTGACTGCACTTGAGGATACTTTTAAAGTTTTGTCATTGCTCAACTGGCATTCAACTAAACTAAACCTTAAATCTAACCCTTTGACTTCTGCAGAGAGAATATCCTCCATTCAGGCTTTTAAACTCTTTACAGAGTAACTTTATAAAGAAGGCCAAGGTTAAAACCACTATTCATCCTGTGGCCTGCAGCAGTGGCAGCGGCAGCGGTGGAGCTGTGCGCATGAAATATGGCCGCCCAGATAAATGGGTAATAAATGGGCCTCAAAATAAAAGTCTAAATAAGTAAATAAATAAATAAACAGGTTTTAGTTGTTTGTGTGATTATCGTCCGCTGGGCAAAATGATATTGAAGTGCATTCCGTCTTTATTTACCGATATCGATCGGCCGGTGACAATTGTCCAGATGATTGTTCAAGGGGAAAATTGAAAGCAATTGAGGCTGACGGCACGCCGCCCATTATACCAGCTGCATTTAAAACCACAGCTCTGAACCCCCCCCCCCCCCCCACCATCACACACTCCACACATCTACTGATTACTAAACTGTAGGTACTATATACTGACCAAGCATTACATTATGACCACCTCCATGTTTCTACACCCAGCTCCACTGATCATATAACACAATCTGTAGTCTGATAATAATTACAGACTGTTATTCTGTATCTGTTTCTCTGCATATCTTATTACCTGGATCAAGCCCTATTCTTTAAGAATGAGCCATCTAAGGGCTTTATTTATTTTATGCATATTAGTAGTTGATAGCCACACCCCCACTTGTGCTAACACACAAAACACAAACAAGCTAGTTCATGCTTAACTCTAATAGAAGCACAAAACTCAAATGTCAAATTCCCTACAAACAGTAGATACAGATTCCTCACTCAGACAAAGTCTGCTGGCTAATTCTGCTGTGTACTGTGAAAAGTTCTCAACCAACAGACTGAAAAGCCGTTTTTTAGCTACTGTAATCAGATCTACTGATTAGACAACTGTAGGTATATACTGATCAAGTATAACATTATGACCACCCCCTTGTTTCTACACCCAGCTCCACTGATCATATAACAAAATCTGTAGACCTATAATAATTACAGACTGTAGTTCTGTATCTGTTTTTCTGTATACTTTTTAAAATCTGGTTTAAACTCTATTCTTACCAGTTTCAATCCCTTTAAGAACGAGCTATCTAAGGGCTCTGTCACTTTTTTGCAAATTAGCTGTTGATAGCCACACCCCACTTGTGCTAACATGCAAAATACGAACAAGCTAGTTCATGCTTAACTCAAATATTTAATTATTTGTAAGTTCTTACATCTTCCTCATCTACTGGCTTGCAAGTAGGTACAGATCCCTCCCTCAGAAGAAGTCTGCTGGCTAATCCTGGCTTGCTAATCCTGCTGTTGATAATAATTTCAAACTGTAGTTCTGTATCTGTTTTTCTGTATACTTTTTAAAATCTTGTTTAAGCTCTATTCTTACCAGTTTCAATCCCTTTTAGAATGAGCCATGTAAGGGCTTTGTCACTTTTATGCAAATTAGCTGTTGATAGCCACACCCCCACGTGTGCTAACACAAAAAACACAAACAAGCTAGTTCATGCTTAACTCAAATTTGAAAATATTTGTCAGTAGGTACAGATCCCTCTCTCAGATGAAGTCTGCAGGCTAATCCTGCTGTGTACTGTTAAAGGTTTTCAACCAGCAGACCCAAATGGAAACGTTTCTTGAACTGAAGATCTAGTGGGAGGGGCTATATACTGATCAAGCATAACATATGCTGATCTATATACTGATCAAGTAGATAGATAGATAGATAGATAGATAGATAGATACTTTTGATCCCGAGGGGAAATTCAAGTTTTTTTTATAGATAGATACTTTATTACTTTATTAAAGTATAATAATTACAGACTATAGTTCTGTATCTGTTTCTTTGCAAACTTTACCATTATGCTCCTTTTATCCAGTTCTTCAATACTCAATCAGTGGACCAAGCTCTATTCTTACCAGTGTTAGTTCCTTTCAGTATGAACCGTTTGACTTTTTATGCAAATTAGCTGTTGATAGCCACACCCCAACTTGTGCTAACACACAAAACATGAACAAGCTAGTTCATGCTTAACTCTGATAGAGGCACAAAACTCAAATTTCGAATCATTTGAAAGTACTTAAATCTCCCTAAAATGCTGACTCACTCTGGACAGTAGGTACAGATCCCTCCCTTAGAAAAAGTCTGCTGGCTAATCTTCCTGTGTACTGTCTGAGCTTCTCAACCAGCTCTTTTCTTACCAGTTTCACTCCCTTTCAGAATGAGTTGTTTAAGGGCTCTGTCACTATTATGCAAATTAGCTATTGATAGCCACACACCCTTTTGTGCTAACACACAAAATAGGAACAAGCCAGTGCATGCTTAACTCTGATAGAAGCACAAACCTCAAATTTCAAATTATTTGAAAGTTGCCTTATCTACTGACTCGCCACGGACAGTAAGTACAGATCCCTCCCTCAAACGAAATCTGCTTGCTAATCCTGCTGTGTACTGTCTGAGGTTCTCAACAAGCAGAACAAAATGGAAACATTTCTTTAGTTGAAGATCTAGTGGGTGGGGCTCAGCTGGGGGTTGACGTGTAAGAGTCTCCTCCTCCGCCTCCTCCTCCGGCTACATGCCTACTTGCCTCATTCTTTACTGGCAAAGTGGCGGCCATCAGCAACCAGTTTACTGATGCACAATGTAGCAGTCCTACTACATCCTCTACTGCCCGGTGTCCCTCCACCAAAGGCGTTGCTTTCTCCTCGTTCACTCCTCTCACTGAGAACGAGACACTGGCTCTCCTAACACGTAGCCGTCCTACTACATGTCCGCTTGACCCAATTCCTTCAAACCTACTGCAAACTATCACACCTGCAATCATTCCGGCTATCACTCACACGATCAATGCCTCTTTAACTTCTGGTGTTTTCCCGACTGCTTTCAAACAAGCACAGGTCACACCACTGCTTAAAAAGCCTTCTCTCAACCCCGCCCAGGTTGACAACTACAGACCGGTCTCACTGCTACCCTTTCTCTCTAAAACACTAGAAAGAGCAGTTCTAAATCAGGTCTCTGGCTTCCTCTCCCAGAATGACCTTCTGGACCAGAACCAATCTGGGTTCAAAAAAGGACACTCTACCGAGACGGCTCTGTTGTCTGTGACTGAAGCGTTGAAAACTGCCAGAGCTGCAGGTCAGTCCTCAGTGCTCATTCTGCTGGACCTCTCGGCCGCATTTGACACAGTCAACCACGACTTCCTCCTAACTATACTCTCAAACATGGGGATCGCAGACAATGTGCTGTCATGGTTCAGATCGTACCTCACTGGGCGCTCGTTCAAGGTGTCGTGGCAAGGACAGCTGTCCTCAGCCCGCTCCTTATCCACTGGGGTTCCCCAAGGTTCGGTACTGGGACCCCTTCTCTTCTCCATATACACCACCTCTCTTGGTCAGGTTGTCCGCTCACACGGATTTTCCTACCATTGCTTTGCTGATGACACCCAGCTATACCTGTCGTTCTCACCTGAAGATCACTCAATCTCTGCACGGATATCACAGTGTCTCTCTGACATATCCTCATGGATGAAGGAGCATCACCTTCAATTAAATCTCTCAAAGACTGAACTTCTGGTAATACCAGCAAAACCATCTTTTCAATACAACTTCTCTATAAGTATTGACTCTTTCTCTCTCTCACCGACAAAGGTTGCTAGGAACCTGGGTGTTCTGGTTGATGACCAGCTCTCCTTCACGCACCATGTGGCCTCAGTTGCTCGGTCCTGCCGCTTTGCGCTCTATAACATCCGAAAAATTAGACCGTTCTTGACGCAACAGGCCACCCAACTCCTGGTGCAAGCGGTAGTCATCTCACGCCTCGACTACTGCAATGCCCTGCTAACTGGCCTCCCGGCCTGTGTAGTAAAACTACTCCAGATGATCCAGAATGTTTGGTCTTCAACCAGCCAAAACGGGCACATGTCACCCCGCTGCTCATTGAGCTCCATTGGCTACCAGTTGATGCTCGCATCAAATTCAAAGCTCTTACAATCGCCTACAAGGTGATGACAGAACAGCTCCTTCCTACCTGCACTCGCTCCTGAAGGCTTACGCTACCTCCCGGCCGCTGCTCTCCTCCAATGAACGTCGCCTCGCTTTACCAAACAAACATTCACACAAAGCAATCCAGACTGTTCTCATACAGAGTTCCCCAATGGTGGAACAAACTACCTTCCACTACCAGATCAGGAGAATCTCTCGCTATCTTTAATAAACTCCTGAAGACAGAGCTCTTCAAATAGCACTTACTCTCTTAACACCTCTAACTAACTACCTTCTACTACCAGATCAGGAGATTCTCTCACTATCTTTAATAAACTCCTGAAGACAGAGCTCTTCAAAGAGCACTTACTCTCCTAACACCTCTAACACACTAACTACTTCTAACCTCATTTCCTTCTTCCCCTCCTTCACTCCTCTATCCTATTATTCCCCTTTGTCCTCCTTTTATCCCTATCCAAAGATGTTTTTCCTTTAAACTTATTTTACATTGTACTTGACTATTGTAAGTCGCTTTGGACAAAAGCGTCTGCCAAATGTAATGTAATGTAATGTAATGTAATGTAATGTAAGAGGTGGAGTCAGGGTGGTGTCAGGTGTGATTATCTCCATGGATTTTGTTAAAGTAATAATTAATAAACATGCAATAAACTATTATCATCAATATCCTTATGCTTTCTTTAACTCATAAACACTATAGTCTATATATCTTAGGTGTGAATATATTTAAAGTCTATACATTCAAAAATAAGTAAAAAAATAAATAAATAAAACAGGCGCTTGGTAAAATTTGGCTAAAACATGATCAGTTCCAGGAAAATATAACAATTCTGCTTCCTTTTACATTTTAAATGATTATATTTTTGAGCAGCCGTATGTCTTCTGGAGTAAAAGAGATCAGGGCATGTGTCTGTCTGATATAATTACTGACCTGAAATACTGTTATAAGACCTGAAAAAGAGGAACTGAAAACAAAAAGGGTTCAAAGGGTTTAAGGTGGATGATGTTGGGGTATAGTGAGGTAAAGGTGTGTTTGAGTGTATTTTAAAGCGTTTCTCAGGCTGAGTTTGTTTGTCAGTTTTCTATCAGGCATCATGTTTGGGCAGCTGTGCTCAGTGTCCCGTATCCCTGTAAACACGACCAACCAACAGACTCCAGCAATCAGCTTCAGGACCGAAACCTACCGGGAGTATTCAGAGAATTCCTGACGGGATGATCTATCTGCTGAACATACTGCTGAGTAAATATATAATAATATATTTATAGTAATACCCTGCTGAAAAAAAAAATCTTAATTACTTAATTATACTTAAAGCATATTGAGAAATGTCTGCTGTATGCTGTAAATATACTAACATACTTATGTACTTACTTAAAATATATTAAAAGTACATTAATATTATGCTTTCATCAAATGTTTGAAAGTAAACTTTGATCATACTTTTTAAAAAGTACAATATAGTGTGTTTAAATAAACACATTACTATGAATTACACTTTTAGTTTTAATGTAATTCAATACACTTCTAAAATACTAAATTTCCAAAACGTACTTTTGTAAATTTTTAGCAAAGTGTGTTAAAAACAGCTTTTCACTGAAAATATGATGTATCATGTAACTTTTTAGAAAGTAAATTAAATTACTATATTGGTAAAAATATTAAAAAAATATATTTAGGTATTACAATAATACAGTTAAAATGTATTTCAATGCGATTTAATAAAATTAGGAAAATTATACGATACAGTGTTAAATTTGTAAAACAGTACAGTTTAATTTAGTATACTTCTTAAATACTTATTTCCCAATATACTTTTAAACATTTTTAGCACAGTGTGTTAAAAACAAATGTTACAGTAACTCACCTAAATTATTAAAAAAAAGGAAAATTTAATTACTACTATTAATTTAAAAATTGTAGTTTATTTATTTTATTTCATTAGGATTTGGATTTTTTTTATCCCTTAATAATAAACACCTTTATTTAAAATATAGCATTTTGTGTTTACCTGTGTTGTCTTTAGCAAATATTAAAATAGTTTTGATGTTCCGAAACATTTAAGTGTGAGAAACATGCAAAAAAACAGGAAATCAGGAACTCAGGAAGGGGACAAACACTTTTTCACACCACTGTATATGTAGCAAGAGAGGGTTTTAAATAATGAGACAGACAGACAAACACACACAGCCCATCAGACTCCACTGCAAGCAACCCCAAACCGTGATGCACCCTCCACCATGTTTCACAGTTAGGATGAGGTTTTGATGGTGTGTCTTGTGCCTTTTTTTCTACACACATAGCGTTGTGTGTTTTCCTAATTGCTTAATTGCTTATTGTAGATTTGTCAACAAAAACGTGAGCATGTGCCGGAGATTTCTGTATTCAGTCTTCAGCTGACACTCTAGGATTCTTCCTCACCTCATTGATTCACCTCATTCTGCGCTGTGCTCTTACAGTCACCTTTACAGGACTTTACCACACCTAGTGAGAGCAGCAGCAACAGTGCTGAACTTTCTCCATTTGTAGAGCGGAGATCCTGTCTCCAATCAGGTCTTAGAAATGTTGTTAGCTCTAGGGCTAATCACATTCTTTTTTCCCCAGTAAAACCATGTGAACATATCATTTTTGTGTGGTATCCCAAAGGGTTTACATACACTTTTTTGCAACTGTATGGATTGTGATATTGTGTAACATGCATGTCTATTTATCTATTTATTTATCTGTTTATACATCTATCTATTTTACTGTTTAAATCATTCCAGAATGCCCTTATATTGCAAGTAACCTATGCTGCTCCTGTGCTGCCCTCAGAGCAGCAGATCTAAATACACACATTTAAATCATGCAGTAAATTGAAAATTCACTCATTTAAAGAACTATTTCTCTGCTACATGTAGCTCTTTCAGGGCAGCAGATCTCTGATTATGAGACGTTTTAAACAGTGTAACACTACATTATAGAGCAGGGGTTTGTGGGAGGCAGGGAGATGATATATAATAAAGTATAAAGCTGTTTGTATTTATTGAAGGTCGCTCTGGTATAGAGGGCTCTTTACAGATGATGGTTATGTGTAATAAGAGTTAGATCAGTTCAGCAGCGCTGAAATGATGAGCAGTTACCGGCGGATAAAGCCTCTCGTCACTGTCCCCGACACTCGCGCCGCCGCACTCGCGCCCGTCTGATGACCCTCTTCTGAACAGAACCCGTCCTCGGTTCCGGCCGGCCGGGGGTCAGCGCCGGCGCCGGCCGCTTTCATTCTGTTTACAGACGCGCTCGAGCGCATTAACACGGGTCAACCATTACAAACACCGCGGGTCAACAGCGCCGGTCCTCTCTAATTCATTCAGCCCGCTCTCGCGTTTACTCACCTACGGCTGTGCGAAATAATAAAACAGGAGACGAGAGAGAGCGGCGACGGTGCGAAGAGAGAAAACACTGTTTCCATCGGCGCGATTAGCCTGTCATTAGATACACCGAGCAGCAAATACAAACACGAGCTCGCTGTGTTAATAATCAACAAAAATAATAAATGCCTATAACTATTAAACATCTCTCCTTTAACATTGAACTGCAGAGAAATTAAGATTCAGATTTTATTCAATAGAGAAATTACTGTAACATCACCGAACTTTTGAATTTTTATAGCTTTATAGCTGTGCAATACACATCTACAGTCATTTTTTTACCTACATAGTAAATGAATAGAGAAGTGATCTATCTGACTATGAAGGGAAACATAAACCAAAATATTCTGAGAAGAAGTATTTTGGTGCTCTTATCTGGGGAGCTGTTAACTTGTGTTTCTTAGGCTGGCATTTTTGATGTTCTTTGCGACTGCACGAATTTAGTGGGGTTTTTTTTCATCATTGTAAAAAATTCTGCACTACATATTAATACTAAAGTCATCCAAACTATTAAGAAAAACAGAAAAGTGTAAAACAAATGAGAATATTTTATATTTTACGTTATTCTTGTTTAGATGATGAGTTTTGAGCATCTCTGCTGGATTTTCTCAGTCAGTTTTATGAGGTAGAGTCTCCTGGAATTCAGGCTTTCAGTTAACAGCTGTGCTGAACTCATCAAGAGTTAATTACTTGAATTTCTTGTCTCTTAATAAAGTGTTTGAGAGCATCAGTTAAAGTAAAGTAGTGAAGAGGTAGAGTTACAGGTATACAGTGAATAGTGAATATTTGAGTAATGTTCGAATCCAGATTATGAGAAGCAACAACTACAGTTTCTTTACTACAACTTAGTAAAGAAAGAAAGAAAGTATCTTCAAGTATCTTCAGTCACAGCAAAGACCATCAAAACATTATGATGATGAAACTGGCACTCATCAGGACTGCCTAAAAGTATATATTGTGTATATGCAGAATACACATCAGTGATGGATCATTCCAGAAGCTCGCGAGTGCAGAAAAGTCAATTCCGCTTTAAGGCAAGTATATGAGATGTCAGCAGCATGTGGACGAGCATCGTCCTGTTGAATAGTGCACTGAATAAAAATATATATTTTTAATAGATTTGTAATAATGCATTATTGCTGGTGACTTTTGTCCTTCTTCCAAATAGCACTGAACTCAAATATGATCTTCTACTAAACTTTTCTTTTTGTTTTTTATAAATGTATTTCTTTTTTTTTATTGCTACTCAGCTGTATTTCGCCCCTATCACTAGTGATGCTCCAACACCAGGAGGGTGAAGACCAGCACACGCCTCCTCCGATACATGTGAAGTCAGACTCCGCCTCTTTTTGAACCTTTTTGCCGATTAGCATCACGGTGCGCTAATGCACGAAGGAAAGCTCAGCGACTTGGTTCTGATACATCAGCTCACAGACGCAGCCTTGTGCTGATCCACATCACCCTAGGAGTGATGAGCAGAAAGAGAGAGCGCCATCTACTGTACTGTACCCACCCAGAGAGAGAGCAAGACCAACTGTGCTCTCTCGGGGCTCTGGCAGCTGATGGCAAGCTGCATGACAGATGCGTGTAATGGAGGTGGTATTCTCTCCGTTCAGCACTGATGGGATGGATTTAAGAGATATATAGAGATATATAGAGATATATAGAGTATACGCTTAAACAGCAGCAGCAGAAGGAAGATCCCGGTGAGTCTCTCTGGTGATTTTTTTTTTGTGAAGGTCCATCTGCATGACAGCGGCAGTGGATTCTGCTGGCTAAGGAGCCGTTTATGTATTTTTCTGTAAAGTAGGCTCTCTAAATTCATAGGGATCAGCACATTTCGTTCTCTCTCTCCATCTCTCTCTCCGTCTCTCTCCCTCTCGCTCTTTCTGTCTTTCTCTTTTCTCTCTTCCGTTCAGAACTCCGGTTCCGTCCGCCGGACAATTTTCTCCCCGAACAAATGAGAATAAGGTCAATTCAGCTTGGGTAAAATGCGAGAAAAAAAAAAAGCGAGAGCAGGGAGCGCCTCCACACCGACGTTTCCACTCCGTGAGTGATGAGAGGGTTGAGTATCTGTTGGGGATGAGAGAGAGGAAGTGTAAGAGAGTCCGTATTTTAGAAAATACAGGCCTAAAACATTCACTTACACTTTTATTACCCGTGAAAAGTCTGGATACGCTTCATCATTTATCAATTTATCCTTTTTTCCTACATAGTAAATAATAAACAGTGAAGTGATCTATTAGACTATAAAGGAACACATAATGAATAATGTAGTAACTTAAAAACAGTGTTAAAAAAATACTCTGTGAAGAAGCTTTTATGTGCTCTTATCTGGGGAGCTGTTTGTTAACTTGCGGTTTCTGAGGCTGGTAACTCTGATAAACTTATCCTGTACAACAGAGGAAACTCTCGCTCTTCCTTTCCTGCAATATTCAACAGGACAATGCTCGTTCACATACTGCTTACATCTCAAATAAACTACTAAATTTGCCTTGAATTGGAACTGATTTCTCTAAACTCGTAGACTTTTAGAAAAGTGTAAAATGTACAGTCATATGAAAAAGTTTGGGCACCCCTATTAATCTTAATCATTTTTAGTTCTAATTATTTGGGTGTTTGCAACAGCCATTTCAGTTTGATATATCTAATAACTGATGGACACAGTAATATTTCAGGATTGAAATGAGGTTTATTGTACTAACAGAAAATGTGCAATGTGCATTAAACCAAAAATTGGTTTGGTAACCTCATTGAGCTTTGAACTTCATAGCCAGGTGTATCCAATCATGAGAAAAGGTATTTAAGGTGGCCAATTGCAAGTTGTTCTCCTATTTGAATCTCCTCTGAAGAGTGGCATCATGGGCTCATCAAAACAACTCTCAAATGATCTAAAAACAAAGATTGTTCAACATAGTTGTTCAGGGGAAGGATACAAAAAGTTGTCTCAGAGATTTAACCTGTCAGTTTCCACTGTGAGGAGCATAGTAAGGAAATGGAAGACCACAGGGACAGTTCTTGTTAAGCCCAGAAGTGGCAGGCCAAGAAAAATATCAGAAAGGCAGAGAAGAAGAATGGTGAGAACAGTCAAGGACAATCCACAGACCACCTCCAAAGAGCTGCAGCATCATCTTGCTGCAGATGGTGTCACTGTGCATCGGTCAACAATACAGCGCACTTTGCACAAGGAGAAGCTGTATGGGAGAGTGATGCGAAAGAAGCCATTTCTGCAAGCACGCCACAAACAGAGTCGTCTGAGGTATGCTTTTGCATTTTTCTTCTTCATAGAAAATCATAGCATTTTTGATGTTCTTTGCTGTGACTGCAGTTTTGCAGAGATGTGCAAAACTGATCATCTAAACAAGAGGAGATACTTTATAGAATCTAAAATATAAAACTTATTCTGGTTTGTTTGTTTTCTTTATTGTTTGGATGACTTATTATATTATTAATCTACAATGCAGTGCATTTTACAATATATACACAGGAGATTGCCGGCTTTAAATCCCGGTCGTGCAGCTTGCCATTAGCTGCGGGAGCCCTGAGAGAGCACAGTTGTCCTTGCTCTCTCTCTGGGTGGGTACAGTAGATGGCGCTCTCTAGTGGGGAGAAAATAGGAAAAGAAATTTCTTTTCCCATTATATTATATATACATATATATATATTTACACACACACACACACACAGTATCTTGTATTTTCATGTACTCTACAGTATTTTAGTCTGTTTTTCCTCTGTGTTTTGACTCCTTCTCTCTAAGCTAAGCCAAAGCACACTACTTAGTCTCCATTATAGTGACACACTTAAATATTCATGCCTGAGTTTGTGTGGGAGTGCAAAAAAAAAATAAAAATTCAGCACAATTATTCCATGATAATTATCATCTTTAATATGCCAGAGGGTTTCAGGATCTCCATAAAAGTACTTTAACCTGTGCGGCGGAATATTGCTGCAAGTGCAGAAAAATAAGCGATAATTAAATTCTTCTCATCATTTAGAATAATTGCATCTATAATTAAAAGCAATTAGAAGAGCTGACAGGAGGAAGCGCGGGATTAGTATGGGTGCAGGAAACCCTCAGTGTAAACACGGAGAAATGATCAAGCGGGGTCAGTCTGTTAGCTTTAGCGCCATGCTAAAGGTTTTAGTGTAGAGAAAAGCAGAGGGAGAGAGAGAGATACGTATCAGCTGCGTTTAGTAATAAACTCTTCTTTTTTTAAGCTTTTAACAGATTTTAAAGATGATCTCTGGATCTGTCGGTTAGTCTGACTCTGCTGTTCAAGGCTGTCTGGCAGGAAGCTTTAACCTCTTTATAATAAACCTGAATAAGCTTTATTATAGATACCTTCCTCTCAGCCTCCTCCACCTCCACTGTGAAAACTCAGCGCAAAGAAAACATCGGATATCAGGGTTTTATATCTGATATCGTTAAAGAACAGTGGGAGCAAGAATTTGGGTTGCATATTGTCGCTGTCCAATGAAAAACATTTATCTTCATATTTGTTGATTTTTAGTTTACGACATAATTTGAACAGACAAACTGTCCCTTACACTGTGTCTAAACGTCTTGATGAACGGACCAATAGAAACTCTTCAAAATTACCTGAAATAAACTCTTATTTTTCATTGAACTCCATTGAAAGTTTACAAGGTTTTTTCTCTCTCCTGTAAGTTTTTTTCATTGGACAGCGACGATATAGAGAAGAATCCGTGGGAAGATGCTCTAGAAGGTATTCATACATGCTCAGCCATGAATGTTCTCATTCATTCAAGGAAAATGAAGCCAAAATCTTCCGCCATGTTGGCGATCCTGAAACCCGAGTCTGTAGAGCGCAGTAGAGACCAGGGGCCTCATGTACTAAAGGTGCGTACGCACAAAACGCCATATTTCACGCTCACGGTCTGATGTACTAAATTTGACTTGAACGTGTGAAAGTGCGTTCCCCCACGGAAGTTTTGTTTTGGGCGTACGCCTTTTTTTTGTGCGTATGTAATGTGTTTTTGTCATTTGGCGACACTTAGAGGCGATGCATTGAAATTACAACTATTAAGATATCCTTTATGCACACATTGAAGTAAGCATTATTGGGTAAAATAAAGTAAATTAATCAGACAGTTTCATTGTCTTACAGAAATAATCGTTTAACGTGTTTCCACTTAGCCTAGATCAGGTTTGCGCTGGAGTTGTTGGAGATGCAGCGTTGGCATTACTGGAAAATACTGCTAATGGCCGAATTCATTGAGCGCGCATTTTCCGTGACCATTATGTTTTTTTGGCCCATGATGATGACTGGCTTATAAGCAGTTTTAGATTTCCAAGAGCATAAGAAAACAAGCTAAGTGTGTGACGTGTGTCTTTTTGGTAGGCAACTCATTTAAAGCATTTAAATGAAAGCATTTATCTTAGAATAATAAAACTTAAAACATGGGTAATTATACGCTATGCGTATATAATATTATTATTATTATTATTATTATTATTATTAATAATAATAATAATAATAATAATATAACATTATACTCTGCGTAATTGAGGGAGGAGTCGTGGCAAGTGTGATGCTTTCGTGCACTTGTTGCGCTTGATTTCAAGTTGATTGTGATGTACTAAGAGAAAGTACGTGGAATTCTGCCTACGCACGGTTTGATAAATCTGGATTTTTTTGTGCGTACGGAACTTTTCAGATCTGAGCGTACGGAACATTTTAGTAGGAAGTCCACGCAAGTCTTAGTACATGAGGCCCCTGAGGAGGGAGAAAGACTGTGGAGAGACAGCCTACTCATTTAAATAACCCCGCCCCTGAGGGCTGCCTCCACAGAACTATACACAGTCTATAGCAGGGGTGTCCAAACTTTTTTTGTTGGGGGCCAGAAGGAGAAATATATTTGAAGTCACAGACTCTGTAATAAAACAAATAATGAAATATAGCAATTTAAATAATACATTTTCCTGATTATTTCATTTACACACCATTTTACTTGACTTACTATCTTTATCTTTGACAGTGTTGTGTAAACTAAGATTTTTCAAATTGATGTTTCATTTCATGATGTCTCTTAATATTAAACTCCTTAATTACGACAACTTTTAGACTCTTTGGCCCGTTTCTCTGCGCTATAACTGAGCACTCTCTCCGCTTTTAGACTCTTTGGCCCGTTTTTCTGCGCTAGAAATGCGCACTCTCTCCGCTTTTAGACTCTTTTGCCCGTTTTTCTGCGCTTGAAATGCACACCCTATAAAAACCTGCTTAACAGCGGGCCAACTTTCATTCTATTTCTAAAATACCCCGTGGGCCGCTCCAAAAAAGAAAACAGGCCGCAAATGGCCTGCGGGCCGTAGTTTGGACACCCCTGGTCTATGGCCTCGCCCATACAGTCATTGGTCCCACCCCGACTAGGTGTAACCCAGCCCTTTTACAGTAACCACACCTTTTTAAATAGAGCTGAAAAACGTTTTAAAAAACGAATTCTGTTAACAATATAAGCAGAGGTTACACTAGCTGCTGCATTTAAATAAAGGAGGTAAAATTATATATATATATATATATATATATATATATATATATATATATATATGTCGTATGTTGCTACCCCTCAGAAATTCCTGCCCCCCTCTTGCCCCCCCAGAAATATTTTTCTAGATCTGCCCCAGATTATTTGAGAACTAAGTTTAAGGTTAATAGGTGTGCTTATTCTTTGTGAGCTATTTTATTAGTTTATTATTATATATATTATACATTGTATATTTGTAAGTGTTGAATACATTTATACTCCTGCTTAATAAACAAATGTTAAAAGAAAGAAATGCTGCAAATTTCTTTCTTCTTGCTACCAATACGACTGCTAGAGTATTATATACATCATGTGCTACACAATACAGTATACTGATATGCCAAAAGTTATGGGACAAATGCCGAATGTCACGGGACAGCAGTACATAAATTCGTCATGAGCCATTACTTCAGGGAACAGCTTAGCCCAGAAATGGCCCAAGTATCTACTTTTTTTTGATGAAATTATATAATATCTCTGGTATAATTTTTCTGCATGTGTTCTATGGTTACAGTTTCATTCCTGTTGTTGCAGCTATTTTATTTTATTTTATTTTATTTTTGGATTTTTATTGTACTTTATATAAAGGCTGCTGTCCGGAAGGATTGTGGGTAATGAATTGCAGAAGGCTGGGATCCTGTGATGTAGAATATGCTGCGTTTATACTCCCACTACTTTATATTTTTATCTTTCCTCAGAAAACGCTTCACTTTTCTTGCTTTTCTACTTTCTAGAGAGGCCTGCTGACTCCTGCACTCATTGAATTATGAACGTCGGGCGTCGGTGGAAATATCTCTAAACTCTTTTCTGAAAGCATGCGTCTCTATTTCATCCTGAAACACGTGTAACTCGATTTAATCTCATAATGCGCCGCAGAAACCCGCCGGATCCTGCATTCTAACGGAATGATTGAGGTGTTGACCCGAGGCGTCCTGCACTCCGTAGCGACGCCACTCGTCCGCTTTCTTTCTTTCATCCCAGATTTTACTACGCTTTGAAATGTTGACCCACGAGAACTAAATTATAGAGAAAGATTCGCATGCTGACCTGAAACGCGACAGTCTTTCATCCTGAGCCCGTGTCCCCCGTTATTCCCTTCCTTCAGATCGGCATCGTATCGTTTTCCTGACCCGTTTCCTCTTTACTTCCTCGCTTTTCATCCCTCCATCATCTCAGCAGTTTGTTTGGGTTTCCTTCTTTTGTTGGGTGCCTTTGAGAAATGTTGCCCCGATACTGCTACCAATACGACTGCTGCAGTTCACCTACGCCATGTGCTACACTATATACCAATGTGCCAAAAGTCATGGGACAAATGCCAAAAGTTACGGGACATCAGTATGCAAATTCATCATCAGGGAACAGCTTAGGAATGCACACAAGTACAAATCGAGAGGTGTTATGTGGAAATGCTGGAGAATGAGTGAGAAAAAATGCCTTAAAAGAGGCAGGAAATAGAACAAAGGAAATGCCACTCTTGGCAGATACAAGCAAAATACAACTTTCAGCTCAAAATAAACCAACTTATAAGACATTTAAAGTCAAAACTGACCTGTCTTGTCTCATTTAGTTTCATTTACTTTTGTTCAGTTTCTGTTCGATACCCTCTGTAACTAGTCACCACTCTACAAAGGTGCGACAGAGCATACGGCTTTGGGCGGTGTTTTTATACCATGCTGCACAGGTGTGGCTGGTTGGTACTGATCACCGCCGGGAATTCTGGGAATTGGAGTTTCAGGACCCAACTCCACTGATCCTTCTAAAATGCCAAAAGTCATGACACAGTAGTATGTGCTACAGTATCTTTTGTGGTGTTGATTGAACACTAGCCAGCATGCTCATGACAATGCACTGCAAATTATAGCAATGTGAAACTCTGCATTGACAATACAGAATCGGGACAAATATGTTTTAAACAGCACATAAATGACTGGGGCCAGTGCTGTACTATACTCAGCAGCCGGGGTGTGAGCTGGCCGATGCAACTCCGGAATGGGCCAAATAATTAATGTTGTCTGGGATAAATTCATGTGTTTTTTATTTTTTATTAAACGGTATAATGTTTAAGTTTCTGCATGTGTTTTATGACTATCATCCAACATTCTGACTGCATTAATGCTATTATTGCTGAATGCAATCAAATCCTCACAGATCTAGTATCTGGTCTCTCGATGAACAGAAAAGACAGTTACTCCAACAAAAGCAGGATATACTCTTTTTAGGATATACATCTTTTATAATTTTTCAGAGGTAACAATGAACAGTACTTATGTCCATGTATTCATATTAGCTTTAAAAATACATTTATTTATTATCTACACAGCGTTCCAACTTTCTTTTAAAACTGCGTGTGTTTTGTGTATACAGTGTGTGTGTATACAGTCAGGGTTTCCGCTGGTCCTTAAAAAGTTTTAAAATATCTTATAACAAAATCTGGGTAATTAAGGTTTTAAATTGTCTTAAATTTACTGTACATTTGCAGAGTGCTAGCTAACATTAGCGGCGAGCTAGCTAATATTACCGGAGAGAGAACTAGGGTTAGTGTAGTGCTAGCTAACATTAGCGGCGAGCTAGCTAATATTACCGGAGAGAGAACTAAGGTTAGTGTAGTGCTAGCTAACATTAGCGGCGAGCTAGCTAACATTACCGGAGAGAGAGCTAAGGTTAGTGTAAAGCTAGCTAACATTACTAGAGAGAGAACTGATGTTAGTGCACAGTTAGCAAACATTAACGACAAGTTAGCTAACATTACCGTGGAGAGAACTAAGGTTAGTGGAGAGCTAGTTAACATTACTGGAGAGCTAGCTAAGATTACCAGAGAGCTAGCTAACATTACTGGAGAGCTAGCTAATATTAGTTGTAAACTAGCTAATGTTACCAGAGAGCTGGCTAACATTAGCAGCAAGCAAGCTAACATTACCGGAGAGTAAGCTAATATTAGTTGTGAGCTGGCTAACAATACTGGAGAGCTAGATAACATCACCAGAGAGCTAGCTAATGTACCTGGAGAGCTAGCTAATATTACCAGAGAGCTAGCTAATATTACCAGAGAGCTACCTAATATTACCGGAGAGCTAGCTAATATTACCGGAGAGCTAGCTAATGTTACCGGAGAGCTAGCTAATATTACCGGAGAGCTAGCTAATGTTACCGGAGAGCTAGCTAATGTTACCGGAGAGCTAGCTAATATTACCGGAGAGCTAGCTAATGTTACCGGAGAGCTAGCTAACATTACTGGAGAGCTAGCTAATATTACCAGAGAGCTAGCTAATATTACCAGAGAGCTAGCTAACATTATCGGAGAGCTAGCTAACATTAGTTGTGAGCTGGCTAACGATACCGGAGAGCTAGATAACATCACCAGAGGCCTAGCTAATATTACCAGAGAGCTAGCTAATATTAGTTGTGAGCTAGCTAACTGTACCGGAGAGCTAGCTAACATTACCGTAGAGCTAGCTAATATTAGTTGTGGGCTAGCTAACATTACTGGAGAGCTAGCTAATATTAGTTGTAAACTAGCTAACGTTACCAGAGAGCTGGCTAACATTAGCAGCAAGCAAGCTAACATTACCGGAGAGTTAGCAAATATTAGTTGTGAGCTAGCTAACAATACTGGAGAGCTAGATAACATCACCAGAGAGCTAGCTAATGTACCTGGAGAGCTAGCTAATATTACCAGGGAGCTAGCTAATATTACCAGAGAGCTAGCTAATATTACCGAAGAGCTAGCTAATATTACTGGAGAGCTAGCTAATGTTACTGGAGAGCTAGCTAATGTTACCGGAGAGCTAGCTAACATTACTGGAGAGCTAGCTAATATTACCAGAGAGCTAGCTAATATTACCAGAGAGCTAGCTAACATTATCGGAGAGCTAGCTAACATTAGTTGTGAGCTAGCAAATATTACCAGAGAGCTAGCTAATATTACCAGAGAGCTAGCTAACATTAGTTGTGAGCTAGCTAATATTAGTTGTGAGCTAGCTAATATTACCAGAGAGCTAGCTAATATTACCAGAGAGCTAGCTAATGTACCTGGAGAGCTAGCTAATATTACCAGAGAGCTAGCTAACATTATCGGAGAGCAAGCTAACATTAGTTGTGAGCTGGCTAACGATACCGGAGAGCTAGATAACATCACCAGAGGCCTAGCTAATATTACCAGAGAGCTAGCTAATATTAGTTGTGAGCTAGCTAACATTACTGGAGAGCTAGCTAATATTAGTTGTAAACTAGCTAACGTTACCAGAGAGCTGGCTAACATTAGCAGCAAGCAAGCTAACATTACCGGAGTTAGCTAATATTAGTTGTGAGCTAGCTAACAATACTGGAGAGCTAGATAACATCACCAGAGAGCTAGCTAATGTACCTGGAGAGCTAGCTAATATTACCAGAGAGCTAGCTAATATTACCAGAGAGCTAGCTAATATTACCGGAGAGCTAGCTAATGTTACCGGAGAGCTAGCTAACATTACTGGAGAGCTAGCTAACATTACTGGAGAGCTAGCTAATATTACCGGAGAGCTAGCTAATATTACCAGAGAGCTAGCTAATATTACCAGAGAGCTAGCTAACATTAGTTGTGAGCTAGCTAATATTACCAGAGAGCTAGCTAATATTACCAGAGAGCTAGCTAACATTAGTTGTGAGCTAGCTAATATTAGTTGTGAGCTAACTAATATTACCAGAGAGCTAGCTAATATTATCAGAGAGCTAGCTAACATTATCGGAGAGCTAGCTAACATTAGTTGTGAGCTGGCTAACATTACCAGAGAGCTAGCTAACATTACCAGAGAGCTAGCTAACATTAGTTGTGAGCTGGCTAACATTACCAGAGAGCTAGCTAACATTACCAGAGAGCTAGCTAACATTAGTTGTGAGCTAGCTAATATTAGTTGTGAGCTGGCTAACATTACCAGAGAGCTAGCTAATATTACCAGAGAGCTAGCTAACATTATCAGAGAGCTAGCTAACATTAGTTGTGAGCTGGCTAACATTACCAGAGAGCTAGCTAACATTAGTTGTGAGCTGGCTAACATTACCAGAGAGCTAGCTAATATTACCAGAGAGCTAGCTAACATCATCAGAGAGCTAGCTTACATTAGTTGTGAGCTGGCTAACATTACCAGAGAGCTAGCTAATATTAGTTGTGAGCTAGCTAACGTTACCAGAGAGCTAGCTAATATTAGTTGTAAATTAGCTAATGTTACAAGAGAGCTGGCTATCATTAGAAGCAAGCAAGCTAACATTACCGGAGAGCTAGCTAACATTACTGGAGAGCAGGCTAACATTACCAGAGAGCTAGCTAATATTAGTTGTGAGCTAGCTAACGATACCAGAGAGCTAGCTAACATTACCGGAGAGCTAGCTAATATTACCAGAGAGCTAGCTAACATTATCGGAGAGCTAGCTAACATTAGTTGTGAGCTAGCTAATATTAGTTGTGAGCTGGCTAACATTACCAGAGAGCTAGCTAACATTACTGGAGAGCTAGCTAACATTACTGGAGAGCTAGCTAACATTACCAGAGAGCTAGCTAATATTACCGGAGAGCTAGCTAACATTACTGGAGAGCTGGCTAACATTACTGGAGAGCTAGCTAACATTACCAGAGAGCTAGCTAATATTACCAGAGAGCTAGCTAACATTATCGGAGAGCTAGCTAACATTAGTTGTGAGCTGGCTAACATTACCAGAGAGCTAGCTAACATTAGTTGTGAGCTAGCTAACATTAGTTGTGAGCTAGCTAATATTAGTTGTGAGCTGGCTAACATTACCAGAGAGCTAGCTAACATTACTGGAGAGCTAGCTAACATTAGTTGTGAGCTAGCTAATATTAGTTGTGAGCTGGCTAACATTACCAGAGAGCTAGCTAACATTACCAGAGAGCTAGCTAACATTAGTTGTGAGCTAGCTAATATTAGTTGTGAGCTGGCTAACATTACCGGAGAGCTAGCTAATATTACCAGAGAGCTAGCTAACATTATCGGAGAGCTAGCTAACATTAGTTGTGAGCTGGCTTACATTACCAGAGAGCTAGCTAATATTACCAGAGAGCTAGCTAACATTATCAGAGAGCTAGCTAACATTAGTTGTGAGCTGGCTAACATTACCAGAGAGCTAGCTAACATTACCAGAGAGCTAGCTAACATTAGTTGTGAGCTAGCTAATATTAGTTGTGAGCTGGCTAACATTACCAGAGAGCTAGCTAATATTAGTTGTGAGCTAGCTAACGTTACCAGAGAGCTAGCTAATATTACTGGAGAGCTAGCTAATATTAGTTGTAAATTAGCTAACGTTACAAGAGAGCTGGCTAACATTAGCAGCAAGCAAGCTAAAATTACCGGAGAGCTAGCTAACATTACTGGAGAGCTAGCTAACATTACCAGAGAGCTAGCTAATATTACCAGAGAGCTAGCTAATATTAGTTGTGAGCTAGCTAACGATACCAGAGAGCTAGCTAACATTACCGGAGAGCTAGCTAATATTACCAGAGAGCTAGCTAACATTATCGGAGAGCTAGCTAACATTAGTTGTGAGCTAGCTAATATTAGTTGTGAGCTAGCTAATATTACCAGAGAGCTAGCTAACATTATCGGAGAGCTAGCTAACATTAGTTGTGAGCTGGCTAACATTACCAGAGAGCTAGCTAACATTACCAGAGAGCTAGCTAACATTAGTTGTGAGCTAGCTAACATAAGTTGCCAGCTAGCTAATATTAGTTGTGAGCTGGCTAACATTACCAGAGAGCTAGCTAACATTACTGGAGAGCTAGCTAACATTAGTTGTGAGCTGGGTAACATTAGTTGTGAGCTAGCTAACATTAGTTGTGAGCTAGCTAACATTAGTTGTGAGCTAGCTAATATTAGTTGTGAGCTGGCTAACATTACCAGAGAGCTAGCTAACATTATCGGAGAGCTAGCTAACATTAGTTGTGAGCTGGCTAACATTACCAGAGAGCTAGCTAACATTACCAGAGAGCTAGCTAACATTAGTTGTAAATTAGCTAACATTACAAGAGAGCTGGCTAACATTACCAGAGAGCTAGCTAACATTAGTTGTGAGCTAGCTAACATTAGTTGTGAGCTAGCTAATATTAGTTGTGAGCTGGCTAACATTACCAGAGAGCTAGCTAACATTACTGGAGAGCTAGCTAACATTAGTTGTGAGCTAGCTAATATTAGTTGTGAGCTGGTTAACATTACCAGAGAGCTAGCTAATATTACCAGAGAGCTAGCTAACATTATCGGAGAGCTAGCTAACATTAGTTGTGAGCTGGCTAACATTACCAGAGAGCTAGCTAACATTACCAGAGAGCTAGCTAACATTAGTTGTGAGCTAGCTAATATTAGTTGTGAGCTGGCTAACATTACCAGAGAGCTAGCTAATATTAGTTGTGAGCTAGCTAACATTACCAGAGAGCTAGCTAATATTAGTTGTGAGCTAGCTAACGTTACCAGAGAGCTAGCTAATATTACTGGAGAGCTAGCCAATATTCGTTGTAAATTAGCTAACGTTACAAGAGAGCTGGCTAACATTTGCAGCAAGCAAGCTAACATTACCGGAGAGCTAGCTAACATTACCGGAGAGCTAGCTAACATTACTGGAGAGCTAGCTAACATTACCAGAGAGCTAGCTAACATTACCAGAGAGCTAGCTAATATTAGTTGTGAGCTAGCTAACGATACCAGAGAGCTAGCTAACATTACCGGAGAGCTTGCTAATATTACCAGAGAGCTAGCTAACATTATCGGAGAGCTAGCTAACATTATCGGAGAGCTAGCTAACATTAGTTGTGAGCTAGCTAAGATTAGTTGTGAGCTGGCTAACATTACCAGAGAGCTAGCTAACATTACTGAAGTGCTGGCTAACATTACTGGAGAGCTAGCTAACATTACCAGAGAGCTAGCTAATATTACCAGAGAGCTAGCTAACATTATCGGAGAGCTAGCTAATATTAGTTGTGAGCTAGCAAATGATACCGGAGAGCTAGCTAATATTAGCAGCAAGCTAGCTAAAATTAGTGGGAAAAGAAGTAAATTTACCAAAGAAATGAAGACTACATTTTTGGGTCTTATATTATATTTATTGAGGTCTTAAAAAGGTCATAAAAAGCATTAAATTTGACTTTTAAATGGTGCAAGAACTCTGTACAGTGTGTATGTGTGTGTGTGTGTGTACAGTGTGTGTGTAGAGAAATCCTTTACTCAGGAGCTGTGTAGGAGTGTGAGGATGTGTGAGGGTGTGTGTTTGGCGTGTGTTTGGTGTTGTTTTATCAGGGACTGAACGCGTTGGTAAATTACACACCTGACAGCCGCTGATAAACAGGTCTGGCAGGAAGCCTGAGGTTCGGCCGGCGGTTCGGACTCGATTCAACCGTCCAATTAAAACCCTCCTTACAGCCCTGAACCCCTGCAGTTCCTCCACTCATTCACACCAGCTGATCTCTGTAGCAAATACTGAGAATTACAAACCCCTGCATCTGAAAATCAATCTGTACTCTCTCTCTCTCTCTCTCTCTTAGTATCTCTCTCTCTGTATCTTTTTATCTCTCTCTCAGTACTGTTCTTCCTCTTTATGTATATCTCTCTCTCTTTCTCTATTTCATTCTCTCTGTATCTGTCTCTCTCTCTCTACCTCTTTCTCTCTTGTTAAATATCACCCTCTCCTCTCTCTGTCTTTCACTCTTAGCATCTCTCTATCGCACGATATCTCTCTCTCACTATCTCTCTTTTTCTCTTTATCTATCTCTCTCAGCATCTCTCTTTCTCAGTATCTCTCTCTCTCTGTATCTTTTTATCTCTCTCTCAGTATTGTTCTTTATCTATATCTCTCTCTCTCTTTCTCTCTATTTCATTCTCTCTGTATCTGTCTCTCTCTCTCTACCTCTTTCTCTCTTGTTAAATATCACCCTCTCCTCTCTCTGTCTTTCACTCTTAGCATCTCTCTATCGCACGATATCTCTCTCTCACTATCTCTCTTTTTCTCTTTATCTATCTCTCTCAGCATCTCTCTTTCTCAGTATCTCTCTCTCTCTGTATCTTTTTATCTCTCTCTCAGTATTGTTCTTTATCTATATCTCTCTCTCTCTTTCTCTCTATTTCATTCTCTCTGTATCTGTCTCTCTCTCTCTACCTCTTTCTCTCTTGTTAAATATCACCCTCTCCTCTCCGTCTTTCACTCTTAGCATCTCTCTATCGCACGATATCTCTCTCTCACTATCTCTTTTTTTCTCTTTATCTATCTCTCTCTCAGCATCTCTCTTTCTCAGTATCTCTTTCTGTATCTCTTTTTCTTTATCTGTCTCTCTCTCTCATTATCTCTCTGTAACTCTTTTTCTTTGTCTGTCTCTCCATCTCTCTCAGTATCTCTCTCTCTATTTCTTTCTCTCTCAGTATCTCTCCTTCTCAATATCGTTCTTTCTCTATCTTTTTCTTTACTAGCCATCTCTAGTCTATCTATCTATCTATCTATCTCTGAGTCTCTCTCAGTTTTTTCTCTTTATCTATCTTTCTCTTTCTATATCTCACTTAGTATCTTTCTCTCTCTCGCTATCTTTTTCTCTTTATCAATTTCTCTCTCTCTCAGTATCTCTCTCTCTCTCTCTCTCTTTGGAAGTTGTTTCTGATGTAACTATCAGTTGTTTAAGGGTTTTTCTTTACAGAACTCTTTACAATATTTGTTTCATCAACTGCTGGGGTTTTCCTTGGTCGACCTGTTCGACATTTGTTACTTAATACACCAGTGACGACTTTCTTCTTCAGGGCTTTCCAAACAGTTGTAATCACTTTGGACAATATCCGTACTTTTGTTAATGTTCAAGTCTTCTGTGGAGCAGATGAATAAACATGAACATGGGCCATAAATGGGTTGGGCAATCACAGCAATGTGTCGCTACTGTTTGGACAGTTTACTCCAACAAAAGCAGGATAAACTCTTTTTAATACACTTAATTTCCTTAAGTACCTGTAGAATATTAGGTGAGGGTATGAGGCTGCAGGTGAGCTGAGGTAGGAGGTAAAGTCACGCTGCTCTGGTGTAAGAAGAGACCGGGTGAAGGAAAGGATAACGAGGACGCGAGCTGGACTTCATTAGCTTGTCAGACTGTAATTAATGGCACGCCAAGACCTGATGAAAAATAATGTGGAAGAAATGAAGTAATGATGATGATGATGTTCTAATATAAACCAACAGCCAGATAAACACACATATTAGCAGCAGACTAATATAATTAACTGGAGGACAGCTCAGCTCAGTAAACACCTCACTTCCTCAGCGTACACTGCACCGTTCCACCAGCGCATTCATCAACCAGCAACAGTATAAAGAATAACCTTCACCACAAACATATATATATATATATATATATATAATCAAGAGGAAGATGGATGATCACAAGCCATCAAACCACCAAACTGAACTGCTTGAATTTTTGCACAAGGAGTAAAGCAGCATAAAGTCATCCAAAAGCAGTGTGTAAGACTGGTGGAGGAGAACATGATGCCAAGATGCATGAAAAAAACTGTGATTAAAAACCAACCAGGGTTATTCCACCTTAAAACTTTAGGAATATGAACTTGTTTTCTTTGCATTATTTGAGGTCTGAAAGTTCTGCATCTTTTTTGTTATTTCAGACATTTCTCATTTTCTGTAAATAAATGCTCTAAATGAGAATATTTTTATTTGGAATTTGGGAGAAATGTTGTCTGTAGTTTATAGAATAAAACAACAATGTTCATTTTACTCAAACATAAACCTATAAATAGCAAAATCAGAGAAACTGATTCAGAAACAGAAGTGCTTTCTTATTTTCTTCCAGAGCTGTATATATATATATATATATATATATATATATATATATATATATATATATATATATATATATATACATATGTAAATATGTATATATGTATACAGTGTGTAAGACTCCTCCAGTGTGTAAGACTCCTCCAGTAGTTCAGCTTTATGCATTTAAATTCCCGAGGTTTTGACAAACCAGCACACAAGCAGCACAACCTACTGTCCTCTCTCTCTCTCTCAGACTCCGGCTGCTGATGTAGAAACAGCTTTTTTACTGCAGCCTCTTTTAGTTGGTGTTTGTTTGGGGGGGGGGGGGTTACTCCCTTCAGTCTCCTCTTTAGCTGATATAAATACTCTATAGGATTTAGGTTGGAGATTAAAAAAAAAACTTCCACTTCTTACTCTGATAAATTCTTTTTAATTTTAGCAGTGTGGTTTTGGGTCATTATCTTGCTAAAAATGATAAAGGATCTCTTGATCAGTTTGGTGGTGTCTTTCTTTAAATATATTTTAAAAGAAAAAGAGTTCACTGTACATGAATGAAGATTAATGAGCCAGTCCCAGAAGAAGCCATGCAAGCTCAAGTTATGAAACTACCTCCACTGTGTTTCACAGATGAGTTTGTATGTTTGGGATCATGTAGTTTAGCATCTGTTACTTAGTACACCAGTGACGACTTTCTTCTTTAGGACAATCTAAACCGTTGTTCTGGCTATAAACAATATTTGTGCTCTAATGGTGATTATATCTGATTGATTTCACATCTTCTCTCAGCTTCACAGTTGCTTGTTTTTTACATATAAACTTTCATAGCTTTAAGGTTTTAATGTTGGTTTTCATCATCTGGTGAAGCCTTTGTACTTTTGTTCATGAAGTCTTTTATGAACAGTAAATTGTGATATCTTCACTCATGTCCTCTGGAAGTTGTTGCTTGTGTCACTAACAGTGGTTTTAGGCTCTTTCTGTACAGAACTGACAATATTTCTGTTTCATCAAATGCTGTAGTTTAGCATCTGTTACTTAGTACACCAGTGACGACTTTCTTCTTCAGGACATTTGGTTACATTCAAACAGAATGTTCTGGCTATGGCCAATATTTGTGCTCTAATGGCTCTGATTGATTTTCCATCTTCTCTCAGCTTCACAGTTGCTTGTTTTTCACCTATAGACTTTCATAGTGCTCTGGTTTTAATGTTGGTTACCGTATTTTTTGCACTATAAGGGGCACCTAAATTTCTTGAATTTTCCCCAAAATTGTGCCCCTTAAAATCCGGTGCTCCTTATGTATGAATTCTACCAGTCAGGTATTAAGGAGCAATAAAGCCACTCCACTGAAGTACAGAGTTATACAGGAGTTTCAGTAAAGTTTCTCCAGCACTGAGGCTGGAGCAGTATTAGCATTAGCCGCTAATCATGCTAAATGCTTGCACTCTCACGTGTATACCGTGTTAAAACAAGCTACGTGGGATAAACCGCTAGCTAATAGCGCCCTGGCTTACCAAAACACTCAGAGTTCCTCAGTGTGGTGCTGTCGAGTGGCATTAGCTGCTAACCGCTAATGTTAAAGCTTACTGTAAGTAAACGGAAGTGAATTACTCGCCTAAATAATCAGTTGTCAGGAGAAAAATCTGTGTAGATTAATATTCAGCACTCGTTTGACTTCTCTGGCTCGTCTGAAATGTTTTTGTTTTTTAAGAATTACAGTTGTTTTTACTTAGCTTAGCTTAGCTTAGCATGCTAAATTTAGAAGGGAAACATGTCGAACCCCCTTTTCCTACTACTAGTTACTAGTGTCGCCTTATAGTGTGAAAAATACTCTACTTCTTTAACTATAAATGCACAGTTTGCACAGATAAAACCCAAATCTGAAACAATAAAACACACCTGATTGTCATGATGATGTTCCAATAGTTTTTCTCATAAGAGCAATAGGTGGGTTCAAATAAAATGTCCTACAGTATCGTCTGAACTGTGTATCAGATACAGATGCAAATAAAAGCTAAAATATTGATTTTTAATATAAACCCATATATTTTCACTTGACAGCAATAATATATATATAAAAATATATATTATTTTATTGTAAATATTGATGGTAAACACACTATTTTATACATAGTGTGTTCTTCTCTACACACTGACCACCAGCAGCTCGGTGGGAGTGATGGAACAGTTCAGACTTCATGCATATTTCATTATTTCTCATATTTCCTGTGAACGTAAGAGTAAATGGCGCGCGAGTCGAGAGGTTGTGCAGCTAATTTATAACACCAGAATCATTTAGTTAATTAAAACAAATAAACATGTTAGCATTAGCAGCGCTAATTTGCTTCATTTCTCCTTCCCCTCCGACCGTAATCACCCCCGAACAACACCAACACTCCGGCTCATCAGCATGCAGAGCGCTGCCAGCATTAACGTACATTAATTACATTACTACATTAATACCGCATTAGCATGATGAACTGTTAAACACTACTTTACTCTGAATGTTTAGCAGTGCCGAGTGTTTGAATGTTTAATCTGATCTGATCTGCTGTGGAAGGTGGGCGGTGAGTTCCCATACTAAACCACCTTTAACAAAAAGTATGATTTTTCAGATGTAAAAAGAATGGGATTTTTAATATACCATTAGAATAACATTAGGATTTTTTTCAGCAGTGGTGGCAGACCCACACTCCACCCTCCTTCCTCCCCCAGTCCCCAAGCGGCTGAGAAACTTCATGTTTAAGTTCATTTTTAATTCTACTAGCATGGATTAAATGAAATAATCTGTTGATAATACTGTTGTTATTTAATGTACTCTTATTGTGAGGTGTTACCAATTAATCTACCCCTCAACCCACACCTAAACCTTACAACTGAAATCTTACTTAACTCACAACTAAACCTAAACCCAACCCTGACTCTGTTCAAATCTTGTGTACTTCACAAAATAGTGCCAAGCAAGCAATGCGTGCATGAGTATTTCTGGTACTATACTCTTAGTCATTTATGTACCAATTTTATGTGATCTTATCTGGATTGATTTGTTTGGGTTTGGTTTAGTCTGGATTGATTTGTTTAAAAATATCTTGGCTTTACAACACTTGCTTTGACTTGGTTTGGTTGGGCTTGGCTTTGTTTGGGTTGGTTCAGTCTGGATTGATTTGTTTGGGCTTGGTCCACAGTTATGTTAGATCTGAATGTCACTGCAGTTCATGAAACTTTTAGTCTAAAATGTTAGAATTTATTGGGGTTTATTTCTTTAATGATTTAAAAAGTGTTTATTTTATGATGTTGCTCAAAAACAAACATTACCACCATAATTGTTTTTACTTGGTTTGGTCTGTGTTTGGCTTTGTTTGGTCTGGGCTTGGCTTTGTTTGGATTAGTTTGGTCTGAGCCTGGTTTTGTTTGGATAAGTTTGGTCTGGGCTTGGCTTTGTTTGGTCTGGGCTTGGCTTTGTTTGGTCTGGGCCTGGTTTTGTTTGGTCTGGGCTTGACTTTGTTTGGATTAGTTTGGTCTGAGCCTGGTTTTGTTTGGATAAGTTTGGTCTGGGCTTGGCTTTGTTTGGTCTGGGCTTGGCTTTGTTTGGTCTGGGCTTGACTTTGTTTAGATTAGTCTGGTCTGGGCCTGGTTTTGTTTGGTCTGGCCCAGGCTTTGTTTAGATTAGTCTGGTCTGGGCCTGGTTTTGTTTGGTCGGGCCTGGCTTTGTTTGGATTAGTTTGGTCTGGGCCTGGTTTTGTTTGGGCTTGGCTTTGTTTGGGCTTGGTTTGGTCTAGGCTTGGCTTTGTTTGCTCTAGGCTTGGCTTTGTCTGGTTTGCTTTGGTCTGGGCTTGGTTTTGTTTGGATTAGTTTGGTCTGGGCTTGGTTTTGTTTGGGCTTGGCTTTGTTTGGGCTTGGTTTGGTCTAGGCTTGGCTTTGTTTGCTCTAGGCTTGGCTTTGTCTGGTTTGCTTTGGTCTGGGCTTGGTTTTGTTTGGATTAGTTTGGTCTGGACCTGGTGTTGTTTGGTTTGGGCTTGGTTTGGTCTGGGCTTGGCTTTGTTTGGTCTAGGCTCGGCTTTGTTTGGTTTGCTTTGGTCTGGGCCTGGTGTTGTTTGGTTTGGGCTTGGTTTGGTCTGGGCTTGGCTTTGTTTGGTCTAGGCTTTGCTTTGTTTGGTTTGCTTTGGTCTGGGCTTGGCTTTGTTCAGTTTTGTCTGGCTTGGTATGGTCTGGGCTTGGCTTTCTTAGGGTTTGGTTTGGGCTCAGTTTTATTTACTTTGCTTTGACTTGGTTTAGACTAGGTTTGGCTTTGTTGGGCTTTGTTTGGCTTGGTTTGGTCTGGACTTAGCTTTGTTTGGCTTTGTTTGGGTTTGGTCCACAGCTATGTTAGATCTGAATGTCACTGCCGTTCATGACACTTTTAGTCCAAAATGTATGAATTTAAATAATTCGAAAAGTGTTTATTCTATGATGTTGCTCAAAAACAAACACATAACCACCTTAATATATGATTATATTTCTGTATTGGCTGAAAATCTCCGCAGTAAGGAACAGTGTGAAACGTACCCGTGTCGTGACGGAGCTACAGTCTATTATTCTCGGTTTCATCCGGCGAATGTTTGCTCAGACGTTCTGTACCCTGCTGAGGATGACGGGTTTGGGCTGTGTTTGTCTGGGTGCTGAGATGTACATGTGTTTAAAGATTAAAGTGCCTCTGCAGATCTCCAGCACCGGCTCCTCCGAGCCCGGCATAACCAGCGCGCCATTAAAGTACAGCCTTGTTTCAACAAGAGAGAACAATGGAGACACATTTCCTCACCCCAGAACCTCCTTTGAAAGTCCTGACAGCTGTAGACGGAGTCACCTTCGCTGGCACTGCATGGCGCGAATACCTCAGGGAAGCTATTAGGGATGATTTCAACCTACCGCGACCCCTTTTGAAATACCTAGGCAGGTACTGTTCCCCCGGGGAGGAGAAGCGAAAGTGTCAGACATTTCCCAGCTTCTCATTAAAACCACAGCACTTCACTTTCCTCCCGACGGACAGCTTCCATTCCTACCCAAATAAAAGACGTACCTGTACATACAGTACATTCACTCAGCGGACACTTTATTAGAAACGCCTCCCCCGCAGATTCATCGTGCTCGTGTAGAGTTACGGAATGTAGCTCGTGTTAAAAAAACAAGAGAACAGACAGTATTCAAATCAACCATTACTGTGGATTTTCTTCTTTCATCACAATTCATTTCTCTGTATTAGATGGAGGCCTAATGTATAGTACAATAGGTGTTTCTAATAAAGTGGCCAGTAAATGGAAGCTCAGGTTATAATAGGAGTTCTGATGCAAGTACAGCAAGTAACTGTAATAATAAGAATTACGGATAAAAAAAAAATATTGGTCTGGTTTAGAAAGTTCCAATCTGAACAGATTTGGTTTAGACTGGGTTGAGTTGATCTGACTTAAATTGAGTTTGGTCAGGTTAGCTCTAATCCTAATCTTGACTGGACCCATTTAAATTTGTTTGAACTGGATTGGTTTATTTTGGTCTCATCTAATCTTGTTGGAATAAAATCACTGACCAATCACTGAGTTTGGTTAGAGTTGAGCTGCAGTCGAGTTGCGGTTGCATCGTCTCAATCTTTTAGTATAAGCTGGTTATGATTAAACGATAAAATCAACCGTGTTTAATATTACCGCAAGTCTTGAGACTCGGCTTGCGCAAACAGTGACGTGAACAATGTCAACAACCAATAGGAGAAGAGCTATGGGAAGAGGCAAGAATATATTTCATGTGACTCTTCACGTACAAACTATTTTAAAAAGATCACATTTTGCAGTTAATAGGTCTTATATGGTCCTTACTTTAATATGTACAGTATTTTAAACACAGGTAGCACTTTAAAGTCATTATATTTATAGTTATTTAATTTTGTACTATTTTGTCTTATTGTGCAGTGTTATTTTAATAAACAAGTTTAATAAATACACATTTTGCAGGAATGATGTTCTTTATTGCATAAATGTATTCTATTAAAAAATATCAAGAACAAACAGTGTGGCAGAAAAATAAACTGGTGATGAGGACTGATAAATTATTAACAGTATTAACTGTAATTCATTTATTTGTAATTTAATATGTAATATGTATTGTATGTAAACTTTACCAGAAGCATGATGGGAAATAATCTCAGAAAGAATCTTGTAGCAGTCTTGTGGTTAGTGATCCCCAGTCTTTGCAAAATCTTAGCCTGTGATTATTCTGTGATTAAAGACTCTGTGATGAGTCTTTAGATGTGAGAGGGAGTCAGACTTCAGTCTGTTAAAAGTCTTTTTAGAGTCTTTTCAAAGTCGTGTAGAGTATGAACAGCATTAAACTGATTGGGATTGGTTTGGTTTTGGTTGAACTAATCGGGTTTGGTTTGGTCTTGGTTAAACTGATTAGGTTTGGTTTGGATTGAACTGTTTGAATGGATTGATCTAAATAGAATTTAATGGGTTTTTGCATGGGGTTAGATTGGCTTGGTTTGGATTGATTTGATTTTTTTGTGTTTGGTTTGGCTTGGTTTGAATTGGTTGATTTTGATTGGCTTTGTTTGATGTGAATTGAATTAAGTGGGTTTGGGTTGGCTTTACATGGGGTGTAGATTTGCTTGGTTTGGTCTAGGATCAATTAGTTGTTAAGTGTGGGTTGATTAGGTTGGGTTTGACCAGGGCTTGGCTTAGATTTAGTCTGGGTGCATTTATTTGGGTTTTCTTTGACCTGGATTTAATTGATTTGTTTGGTTGAACTTGGTTTGTTCTGTATTGATTTGTTTGTGTTTGGTCCACAGTAACATTAGATCTGAATGTCACTGCAGTTCATGACGGCCAAAAAATGACAAATTAGAGAAATGAGTCTTTTAACAGAGTTTTACCGGCGCTAGCACAAGCTAATAGATTACAGCTAAACATTAAGTCAAAGCTAAAACCGACACAGTTGACGTTGAGCCAATCTGCTGCAGATGTCAGCGGTGGGAAAAGCAATTAATTTGTGATAGAAAATGCATCCGCAAATTGCTTTACCCTCAAATAAGAAATGTGATTACCTCATGAGCGCGCCAATGCGGAGTGTGTGAAATTTAATAATTTCATTTCATTTGCAGATCAAAGTGTAAACGAAATGTGGAAGGCAGGTAATTTCTTCTCATCCGCCCCGAACTTTCATTACCTGGAGGTAACGTCGGGATAAGGAAATATCTGAGGCTCGGCTCTCTTTATCAGATTTAATTTCTTAAGTCTAGATCCATTCCCCGCCGCCATGCTGGCATAAGCACTTTTCATGCTTTGCTCTGCAACCTCCAGGCTCGGCGAGGCACTGGAGATAGGGAGAAGGTCCCCGATGGCGCAGCGCTCGCTCTTTCAACTCCCACTATCTCTCTCTCACCTATCTGTAATTATAGGGCAAACCAATTCAGCTCAATTGGGACACACTGAAAGTGTGGGTTTAACCTTGATGCTCTGACTTTTAGCTAAACTGCGGCGGCCAGCGGACCTCAGTATAAACGCAGTGAAGCAGATCAGGCCTTGTTTAATCACAACAGTTACAGTACAGGATAGAGAATAATACGTAGGATAACTGTAACAGGTGTAGGTGATCTATCAAAGATATGTGATAAAGGGATCCAGTCTGGTTTCATTTGATCCGGAACTTTAAACCATCTGGGAGAGGTTTGGCCTGGTTATTTTGGTTTGAATTGATAAGGGTTTATTTAGTATAGATTGGTATAGTTTAAATATGGTCTGAATTGAATTGGTTAGGTTTGGTCTGGTCTGATTTGAAACTGATTTAATTGAATTACATTGATTTGGGTTGGTTGGATTTCAGGGTAGTCTTGATTATGTTGGTTTGGTTTTATTTTGATATGGTTTAAATTATATTATATTTTGTTGGGTATGGTTCAAATATGGTCTGAATTGAATTGATTAGGTTTGGTATGGTTTTGATTTTTTCCATTTGTATGGTTGGGTTTGGTTTAGATTGCTGTGGTCTGGACTGAATTTATTAGTTTTGGTTCAGCCTGGTTTGGTTTGTAATTGAACTATTTGAATTGTATTGGTTTGATGTGGTCCAAACTAATTTCACTTGGGTTTAGTTTGGCTGAGGTTTATCTGTTAAGTTAAGACTGGCATGGTTTGGTCTAGATTTAATTGTTTTGTTTTATTTAGATTTGCTTTTATTTTGTTTAGTTTGGTTTGGTTTGCTCTGGTTTGGTTGGATTTGCTTTGGTTTTGCTATGGTTTGGTTGTTTGGTTTGCGCTGGTTTGGTTTGTTTGGCCTGCTCTGGTTTGGTTTGGTTGGATTTGCTCTGGTTTAGTTTGGTTGGTTTTGATCTGGTTTGATTTGGTTGGATTGCTCTGGTTGGATTTGCTGTGGTTTTGCTCTGGTTTGGTTTGGTTAAGTTTTGTTTGCTCTGGATTGGTTTGGTTTGGTATTATTTGGTTTAGTTTAGTTTATTTTAGTTTGGTTTGGTCTATCCATCTATCTTTTTATCCATCCGTACTTGATTTGATCTATTGGTGGATGGAAAGCCATGTGCAGATATAGATGATAAATCATATTACCTACAGAAAAACAATGCAATGAAGTAAATAATAATGCATTATGTTTGGAAACAAATCCACACCAATCTAATCTAGTCTGATTGAATTAAAATCAAGCCAGCCTAACAAGAAACCAAAAAGATAATGAACCTATAAAAACAAATATAACACAATTTAATTAATCTTAACCAAATAAACCTGACCAAAACTTGTTTTAACCTGACATGAAGCAATCTAAGCGAATTTAATCCACTCAATTCAAACTAAACCAACCAGTCAAACAAATCTAAATCAAATCTAAATCAATCTGAGTAAAACCAAGCTAAACTACTCTAAATGAAACTGAAGCAAAGACCACCTGAACCAAACCAATCAGACCAATTCAACTCATTTAAACAATACGATCCACATAAACCAGTCTAAATCAAAGCAATCCAATCCATCCTAAACCAACTAAAACCAAGCCAAACCAACTCATCCAAAATCAATCCAAAAGATCCAGTTCATACCAATCCAATGTATTCTAATCCAACATAACCAACATGGCCCAAACCAACCTATACCAATATAAACCAAAAAGACAGGAGGCGGTCCAAACTGATCCTGTTCAGATTGAGGCAAACTAATTCAAACCAACTTTTACCAATTCTATATACAGTACCAGTTGAGTAGTTCTTCTTCTTCTCATAATCTGGATTAGACCATTCCTCAAATATTCACTATTCACTGTATACCTGTAACTCTACCTCTTGAGTTGATCTGTGGGAAACAGTGTACCGTCAGCCAGTCCTCTGAGCACGGTTGATGAGACAGCAGCTCTGTGACAGGCGGTTTATCCGCTGTGTTATTTGGGGTATAAAGTGAAGTTCTGAGTGCCGGCTGGGTCTCGGTGGAGTGGTCTCGGTGACCGCTGTCTGTTGTGTTTTGAGTTGTGTGTAAATGAGGCCTGGGGATGGAGGAATTGAGCGTCAGAGCGAGGTCGTTGTTATTGGTCGTCGCTCCGGTGTGAGAGATCCGCTGTCTCATTTACTGCAGAACCTCAGAGACCGAATCACCACAGAACATCCGGCAGTCCTGTAGACGCAGCTCAGCGTCCTGCGTTTGAACAGAAGCGCATCAGCATTCGGCTGATCCAGCGCGGGGGCGGGGGGTGGAGGTCCGGGTCATTCAGAGGAAAACCGAGGGGAAGCTGTGTTCCTGCGCCGTGTGGAGCAGCACCGGGAATAAAACCTGTGAAAAGTGTGAGAAAAGCCTTGATACACAAGTGCTGCCTGACCACACACACAAACACACACACACACTGTGTGTACTGAAATGTGTGTATGAGAGTAAATACTGCTGTGTATTCTGCTATAGCAGCCATGCACCATCCACTATTTCCTTATTTTTATCTCTTTGTCAGGGATGCATCAAATGCATCACAAAATATTCAGCCAAAAATGTCTTTAATACAGTTTAAATTTGTCATATTGCAGTGTTTCCTCTCACATCAGGATTTCGTTCGGCAGCAGTGGCATTTTACTGGATTCTGAGACACAAAAACTGAGCAAAAAAGGACAGAGTTAATCAGAGTTCAAACTAAAAAAAAGAGAAAGATGGCCTCCACTGCAAAATACAGTATTAGTCAAAGGTTTATAGACACCTTATCTTCTTATCCAGTGTTTTTCTTTATTTCTTTAGTTTATTCTCTACATTGTGGATTAAAATTAAAGATTAATATTAAACCAAACAAACCAAATTAAACCAAACCAAAATAATCTAAGCAATCCAATCCAAACCAGTTCAAACTAAGTTAAAACAAACCACCTTTGACTCAATCCAAACCCAACCAAACCAAATTAAGGCAAACCAAACCAGAGCAAACAAAACCAAACTAAACCAAACGAAAATAAACCATACCAGAGCAAACAAAACCAAACTAAACCAAACCAGAGCAAACAAAACCAAACTAAACCAAATGAAACTAAACCAAACCAGAGCAAACAAAACCAAACTAAACCAAACCAGAGCAAACAAAACCAAACCAATCCAAATTAAAGCAAATCAAACCAGAGCAAACTAAACAAAACCAAACCAAATGAAACCAAACCAAAATAATCCAAAGCAATCCAATCCAAACCAGTTCAAACTGAGCCAAGACAAATTAAAACAAACCAACATTGACTCAATCCAAACCCAACTAAACTAAACCAAACCAAACCAAATGAAAGCAAGACAAACCAATTTACAAAGGAAATTAAACAAAAAAATGAGAACAAATGAAAAGAATTACTACGCAATTTAAAAACCTGCAAAAAATCCCCAACATTTTCTGTTTTTAACCTTCTAGGTTTAATTTTGTTCAGTTTCGTTTTTGTCATTTTTGACATGTTAAAATATTTCAGATCACCCAACTTGTTTTTATACAGGATAATAATACAAAACACTGCAGCTCTTAAATCATAATTCCATTATAGAAGATAAAAATCTATAATCCCCTATGGGGTAAAGGGTAATTTCCCCCTCAGCTATACTGTAGCTGCTCTCACTCAATACTGGAGGTCAATGGTGAAGATGGAAAGCCATGTGCAGATATAGATGATAAATCATATTACCTACAGAAAAACAATGCAATGAAGTAAATAATAATGCATTATGTTTGGAAACAAATCCACACCAATCTAATCTAGTCTGATTGAATTAAAATCAAGCCAGCCTAACAAGAAACCAAAAAGATAATGAACCTATAAAAACAAATATAACACAATTTAATTAATCTTAACCAAATAAACCTGACCAAAACTTGTTTTAACCTGACATGAAGCAATCTAAGCGAATTTAATCCACTCAATTCAAACTAAACCAACCAGTCAAACAAATCTAAATCAATCTGAGTAAAACCAAGCTAAACTACTCTAAATGAAACTGAAGCAAAGACCACCTGAACCAAACCAATCAGACCAATTCAACTCATTTAAACAATACGATCCACATAAACCAGTCTAAATCAAAGCAATCCAATCCATCCTAAACCAACTAAAACCAAGCCAAACCAACTCATCCAAAATCAATCCAAAAGATCCAGTTCATACCAATCCAATGTATTTTAATCCAACATAACCAACATGGCCCAAACCAACCTATACCAATATAAACTAGTCAAAGTCAAAGTGGTTTTTATTGTCATTTCAGCTATATACAGAGTACACAGTGAAACGAAACAACGTTCCTCCAGGGACCATGGTGCACATAAACACAGTGTAGACAGAACAATAGTGCAACAGTAAAAAAGTGCAGACAGACAATACAACACAATACAGACAAAGAATAATAAATAACAAGACAGTGTGCAAATGATGCAGTGTGCAAAAAGTGTGCAAAAAAGACCAGTAGTAGTAGTAGTGATAGTAGAGGTAGTAATTACCTCTATTACACAGTGTGCAATAGAGTCCAGTGAGGTAGTAGGGTTTTTAGTGCTTTCCATTTTCTGGGGTAAGTGGGGTAAGAGTGTGTGTGCATGTACAGTTCAGTCTCTGCAGTTGAGGAGTCTGATGGCTTGGGGGTAGAAGCTGTTGCAGAATCTGGTCGTGCTGGACCGGATGCTGCGGTACCTTCTTCCCGAAGGCAGGAGGGAGAACAGTTCGTGTGAGGGATGAGTGGGGTCATTCACAATGCTGGTTGCTTTGCGGATGCTGCGGGTGGTGTAAATGTCCGTGATGGAGGGGAGAGAGACGCCGATGATCCTCTCAGCTGTCCTCACAATACGCTGGAGGGTCTTGCGGTCAGAGACGGTGCAGGTCCCAAACCAGGCAGTGATGCAGCTGCTCAGGATGCTCTCAATGGTCCCTCTATAGAAGAGTGTGAGGATGGGTGGAGGGAGACGGGCCTTTCTCAGCTTCCGGAGGAAGTAGGTGGAGGACAGGAAAAAAGACAGGAGGCGGTCCAAACTAATCCTGTTCAGATTGAGGCAAACTAATTCAAACCAACTTTTACCAATTCTATATACAGTACCAGTTGAGTAGTTGTTGCTTCTCATAATCTGGATTAGACCATTCCTCAAATATTCACTATTCACTGTATACCTGTAACTCTACCTCTTCACTACTTTACTTTAACTGATGCTCTCAAACACTTTATTAAGAGACAAGAAATTCAAGTAATAAACTCTTGATGAGTTCAGCACAGCTGTTAACTGAAAGCCTGAATTCCAGGAGACTCTACCTCATAAAACTGACTGAGAAAATCCAGCAGAGATGTTCAAAAACCAAGCTAAACCAGTCTAAATAAATCTAATCCAATCTGACTAAAATCAAACTAAACCAGTGTTTTTTTAAACATGTTGAACTCCATGAAGATTTACAAATTCTGGAAGCATTTACATCTCAAATGATGACATTTTTGAGCAGCTCAATGTCTTCTGGTATAAAGAAAAATAAAGTGCATGTGGCTGTGTCCTAATAAAACTGGGTTATAACAAGTGAAAGAGGAACTGACAAAAACAGAGGAGAGAAAAAACACAATAAAAAAATGTACATTTAAAAAATAATAAAGAAAACTCTGAATATAAGGTGTTCAATCTTTAAACTGGTTCTGTACAGTAGAGTATAGTAACCGTACTCTCTTTCTGTTGAGGAAAAGGGATAAAGCGCATTCTCATGCAGCGTCCCACACATTCTAATTTTAGCTGCAGACGTTAGCATGCAGCCGGGCTGCGGGAGATTAGCGCTTCTGCCACTTAAGTAGCCAAAATGCTTACCTTCCATTAGCCAGGGGTCAGAGTCCAGTATCGACTGCATCCTCCCCTTCAGCACCGGCCCACTTAATTAACACCAAACAAAGAGTTTATATACCAGCACAGAGACACACAGACTTCCTAATTAATGCCCTTCACCGGACAGAATATCGGAAACCTCTATATCTACTGTTACAGACTGTAGCCCATCTGTTACTGAACAGATAGATAGCACCTCATCAGAGGTTCAGTGGTTCATTACTCTTCTGTAGGTAGAAGTATACTGTAGATACTCGGGTTTAATAAAATACTTCTGTGGAAGTTGAAGAATCAACTTAAGTTTTTAATCCTTAAGTAAAAGTGTTTTAAAAAGTACTGGTTTCAAAACTACTAAAAGTATAAAAGTATGTTGTCCACCAGAAAAAATCATAAACCAGCCATTAAACAGGAGCCTAGCCCCGCCCACTGCACTGGGGAAAAAAATAATGAAAGCTAATTTTTACTAATTCTTAGTGATTAAGAACAATTTTTAGTTAATTGGCTTATTTTTTATACAGATTCTATATCAGTATTTTAGGATAGTATTGTGTTTTTTGTGTGCATTACAGGCAGAAAACAGCATTTAATATTTTTATCATCACCAGAACATAATTTGTGTCTGAAAGGGTTAATTTGAACAAAGGTTTGATCGCATACACTAGCGCTCTATCATCTACAAAAGCAAAATCCTGTACAATCTCAGCAACTGATTTTACAATGTGGTGGTTGAAAGCTTCAGCAATTTCCATTGGCAAACCTGCCGTCCTAGCCCCGCCTTCAGCCGCTGCAACCACGCCCTCTCAACTCCAGCCTTCAGGTGCGGCAACCACGCTGTACTGGTACTGCTTTATACCGCGGCAACTACGCGGTTCCCACTCTCGCCGTTAGGTGCGGCAACCACGCCATCCCCACTTCCGCTAACCCCCGCCTTCAGGTGCGGCAACCACGCGGTCCCAACCCCCGGCGTCAGGTGCGGCAACCACGCGGTCCCCACCCCCGCTGTCAGGTGCGGCAACCACGCGGTCCCAACCCCCGGCGTCAGGTGCGGCAACCACGCTGTCCCCACCCCCGCTGTCAGGTGCGGCAACCACGCGGTCCCAACCCCCGGCGTCAGGTGCGGCAACCACGCGGTCCCCACCCCCGCTGTCAGGTGCGGCAACCACGCGGTCCCAACCCCCGGCGTCAGGTGCGGCAACCACGCGGTCCCCACCCCCGCTGTCAGGTGCGGCAACCACGCTATCCTGACCTCCATGTCTGGCACAGCCTGATCCAGAGAGCCCAAGACATCCACCTGGCCAGGTGTTAGCCTGATGCTTTAACCCATACAGGTGAGTTCTCTAATATTTGGTACACTGTTCTCCTTGTAGTATGTACTAGAGATTGTAGATGTCCAGTATAATTTATTTTAACTTAATTCCTGGATGTTCTTGGAATTCCTGGAGAATATATTTAGTATGTGAAATTTTGGATTATGGACTTCTGTTACAATCTTTAAAAAACTTGAATGTCTCATGTCATATAGTACACAGTAATATTTAACCACCAAATAATATTTAATATTATTTTTTGTTGCTGTAGTGTATTCTTGAAATGATTTAGTTATTTAATTCAATGTTTTATTATCTCGCCAAGAATGTTGCTATAGCAAAAATAATACCCTGAATTATGGTGATATTGTTTTAGGATTTTAAGATTAATATTAATCTACTGCTCACAGTTTCAAATGTTGAAAATAAGTTAAATTAGGAAATGATAAAACAGAATCAGTATTAGGTGTTTTGTAGCTCAGCAGTAAAGTACTTTTTTCTGTAGTAAAGTGAGAAGCAGTAGAGGAGTGCAGCTCTGCAGTGTGAATAAAGTAAATAAGAGTGTAATTTAACGGTACTTCAGTCGGGTTGTTATTTTCGGGCTGTTTTCCTCTGATTGTTCCGTTTCCTGTTCTTGCGCTGCTACTTGAGTTGGAGGCAATTGATTAAAGCGATTGAGCTCTTAATGTAACAATACTCCAGAACTCCACAGCTTTTATAATTACTCTGTTTTTAGTTGGTTGGCTGAGGTTATTGTTTTCGGGCTGGTGGGATGATGATGATGATGTGTGTGTTTTAATGGGTTGAGGAATGGTATCGTGAGGCGTTCAGATAAACACTGACTCATACAAAGCTTTTAAAACAAGAGCCCACTGTAACCTGCCATCACCAGCACTTCACCACAGATACACTGGGCTAATACACCTGATACACCAGATACAGTGCAATATATATATATATAATAAAATACTCCAAAATAAACAAGGAGTTTAATATATTTAAAAAATGTTTTTGTTTCTGTTGTTTTTTTCCTGGTTTATTCTGGTTTATATTGTTTTTTTCTAGATTATTCTGCTTTATTTGGCTTTTTTCTGATTTATTATGCCTTATTATGTTATGTTTTATTCTGGTATATTTATTATTTTTTTTCTAGTTTATTCTGCTTATTTTGCTTTATTCTGCCTTATTTTGTTTTATTTTGTTTTGTTTTTATTTATTTGTTTGTTTATTTTGAGTTTTTTTTTTTGTCTTCTGGTTTATTTAGTTTTTGGTTTATTCGCGTTTATTATACTTTTATTTAGGTTTATTTTTGTTTTGTTTATTCACGTTTGTTTTAGTTTATTCTGGTTTATTCCTATTCATTCTGGCTCATTCTGGTTTATTTAATTTTTTTCTGGTTTATTCTGCTTTATTTACATTTTTACTCGTTTATTTTGGCTCCTATTCCTTTATAAACATCAGTGATTGGATAATGACTCCAGTAAACCTGCTGTCTCTATGTGTTTACTCTAAATGCCCACAGGCGACCAATCAGAGGCCGGCGTGGTGCCGCTGGGTGGTGTTAGTGCAGGGTGAGGAGTGAAGGTTGTGTATCTAAGGATAAATAAATGGTGGTGATCTCGGTTCTGCTGAAGTCAGTGCTGTTAGCGTCACTGGGTGTGATGGCTGGTACTGTGGGGGGTGATCTGTGAGGACAGTGCCCACCGGGGGGTGCTCTGTGATGCCCAGGTGGGGGTCTGAAAACAGACTGCAGACTGTAGTGTTGAAATTACCTTTATTCTAGTAGACTGTTTCATACTTTATATTTACACTCTTTTGGTGGTTTATCTCTACCAGCTTTGATCATCTAGAGACTTTTTTAGGAGATTTTTACCTTATTCTTTATTATAAAACAACTAAAGATCAGCCAGGTTGAATGTAGAGCGTCTGTGAACAGCACCATTATAGCTCCACTGTAGCTCTGGCTGTATGTTTAGGGTCATCGTCTTGACGGAAGGCCTCAAGTCTTTTACAGCCTCCAACAGGTTTTCCTTTTCCAGGATTGTACTGTATTTATCTCTATCGATCTTGAATGCATCAACTCTGACCAGCTTTCTAAATCTGTCTCTGCTCAAAAAATAGCATCCCCACGGCATGATGCTGCCACCACCATGTTTCACAGTGCAGTGGCCATGGTGTGTTGAGGATGATGATCATTGTTACTTTTCCTCCACACATATCGCTTTACATTTAGGCTAAAAGGTACAAATTTGGTCTCATCTGACCACAGAACCTTCTTCCACATGTTTGCAGAGACATAAGCAAACACGAAACTCACAAAAGAAAAAAAAAGAGATACAAAAAAGGAGGAAGAAAAAATTATATATATAAAGAGGAAGATAATTGGAAGGGGAGAAAAACAAAAAAAACAAAAAGCAAAATCAAACCGAAATAGGTAGGGATAGAAATGAAGATGTTGGTAAATGTTGGTAGAGAGTGATATGGTAATTAATGGGAAAAATAATGGAAAAAAATATATAAATTCCTAAATAATACCAATTGTCAAGTCAAGTCAAGTAGTTTTATTGTCAGTACTGCATATGTACAGGACATACAGAGAATTGAAATTACGTTACTCTCCTTCCCAATTTTACAGCAAGTACAGATAATAGATATAATAAAGGAGAATGGGAGACACTATGAGTACAATACAGCAGGGACACAAATAGACATACATGAGACAGAAACAAGGTGCAGTGGTGTGGGGGAGGAATAGATATATAAATATAAGTAAAAAAAGAAATAGCTATATAATATAAAAGAGTGGGAGACACTATATGTACAAAACAACAAGACACAATAAACATATGTAAGACAATAGTGCAATATTGATGGTGATTGAGATGGAATGACAGTATAAATAGTATATAACAGTAGTGCAAATATGGTATATAGCTTAAGGCTGGTAAAGAGAATATTTGTTTGCAGATCTAGCCACAAGCCTTGTAGGAACACAGCAAACACTGTGTCACTTCTTATGTCTTTCTTTCAACAGTGGTTTTCTTCCTGCACTCTTCCATAATAAACGTCAGACTCTTGTAGAGCTGTGGATCTCTGCAGCTCCTCCAGAGTGACCATGGACCTTTCTCTTGGCTGCTTCTCTGATCAGTGCTCTTACTGCTCAATCTGTCAGTCTTTGCTTTCTTGGTTTGCGGTTGTAGAATACCTTTTCCAGTTTGGTGAGTTGCTTGTTCTTGGTCTTCATGATGCTGTTTGTTCACTAGTGGTCACTAGTGTTCTCTAACAAACCACTGAGGTCTTTACATTACATTACATTACATTACATTACATTTGGCAGATGCTTTTGTCCAAAGTGACTTACAATAGTCAAGTACAAAAGTAATAGAAGTTAAAGGTAAAACATTGTTTAGATAGGGCCTAAAGGAGGTCGAAGGGAAATAAAGGGATAGAGAAGTGAAGGAGGGGAAGAAGGAAATGGGGTTAGAAGTAGTTATTGTGTTAGAGGTGTTAGGAGAGTAAGAGCTCTTTGAAGAGCTCAGTCTTCAGGAGTTTATTAAAGATAGTGAGAGATTCTCCTGATCTGGTAGTAGAAGGTAGTTAGTTAGAGGTGTTAGGAGAGTAAGAGCTCTTTGAAGAGCTTTACAGAACAGCTGTATTTATACTGATTAACTCTTAACTAATTAAGTTAAGCTTTCTAAAGGCGATTGAATTGATTGCACTGGATTTTAGTTAGGAGGTTTCAGAGTATTTTTTACGTTTTATTTGATTATAAACAATTTCAATCCACTTCAGAATTATGTTCAATTTTGCATTAGTCTTCGACTTAAAATCTCAACTAAATACATTTAAGTTTGTGGTTGTAAGTTCAAGAAGTATCAATACTTTTGCAAGCCACTCTATGAGCAAGAGTTACTCATATCAGTCTAAACTGAACAATGTATATTTCCTGGTTATTAAGGATGTGTGGGTTTGCATTGCAATATAAAAATATATAATGGAATTTTATATGTTTTTTACTGGTCCAGTCATCTTTATATTTCTATTCAGTCACGACCATTTTGTGATTTTAAGAGATCTTTCTCTGAGCCCAAGGTTTTAATTCCCCTGCAGATTCATTCCTCAGACTGCCTTTATATACACAGAGTTTAACACGCTCAAAACACTCAACCAATAACACAACGCAACACAATATTATAATATATAGTATAATATAATATAATATAAAATAATATGTAACGTATACAGCTCTGGAATATAATCAAGAGGAAGATGGATGATCACAAACCATCAAACCACCAAACTGAACTGCTTAAATTTTTGCACCAGGAGTAAAGCAGCATAAAGTTATCCAAAAGCAGTGTGTAAGACTGGTGGAGAAAGAGGACATGATCTGGACCAGGGCTGGTGTGGTGGTGCGGGTCCAGTTGCTCAGTCTGGTGTTTAATGCTGTATTTCTACCTGAGCGTTTCTGCGGTTCTGGGAGTAAAATCCGCCTCGGGCTCAGAGGAAGTGCTGGTTCTCCTGAGGTTCCTCTGTTCTGCTGATTTATTTACTGATTTATTAAAAATAAATCAGTGAGCTCTGAGTAAAAACTGAATTTTAAGGTTTGTTTGAGCTCTAAGTCTGATGTAAACTGGTTGAAATAAAATTCAGTACCTTTTACACTGCCTGAATGTAGATTTCTGAACTGTCTGAACGATAGTGATAGCCATCATGGCAAAATCTGGACACTGTATTATCTAACGGTAACAGGTTATAAATGCTGGTAACTGATGGTAATCACAGCAGCCCTGTAACAGATCAAGAGCCGAAAATGCACTCATTATATATATATATATATATATATATATATATATATATATATATATATATATATATATATACACATACATATTATTTGAGCTTATTAACGTAGTGAACATAAAAATTGTTTAGTTGAATTAAAAAAATCGTGAGCTCGAAGAACTTGAGCTTGAATTAAAGAAAATTGTGAAAAGGAAAATTGTGAGGAAATTGTGAGCATTTATTAAAGAAATCGTGAGCATGAACTGCTATATCGTTCAGCCAGTTTATTTATTTGTGTTTATCCACAGCCCCTCCCGGGCTCAGTAAAAATATGTGATTATCTACAAAAATTAAAGGATTTTGTAGTCCAAAAAAATGTACATTTTAAATTAAACATTTTAAAATTTTTAATAATAAAACCGCCTCTTCTACACCTGCATTAGTAGCCATCATGGCAAAATCTGGACACTGTATTATCTAACTGTAACCCTAGAGCATTAATAAGCAGTAGGTTATAAATGTTGGTAACTGATGGTAATCACAGCAGCCCTGTAACAGATCAAAAGCAGAAAATGCTCCTTTTTCCTCTGAGCTTCTTAATTTAGTGCACATAAAAATCGTTTAGTTGTATTAAAGAAATCATGAGCACGAACGAAAGAAATCGTGAGCGCGAATGACAATCATTAGCATGAACTGCTATATCGTTCACTCTATTTATTTATTTGTTTTTATCCATAGCCCCTCCCGGGCTCCGTAAAAATATGTGATTATCTACATAAATGAAAGAATTAGGTGCACCTTATAGTCTAAAAACATGTTAAATGTAATATATTAAATAATAAAAGTGCCTCTTCTACACCTGCATTAGATATAAAGAGGTGAGGGAGTGCACAGAAGAGCTGGGCTTTGTGTTTTCTCCGTGTTCTTTCCCACGTTTCCGGTTTAATATAAATTGGAATTATGACTCAGCAGCTGTTTGTGTGTCTTCGCTCTCTCTCTCTCTCTCTCTCTCTCTTTTCTCTCTTTTCTCTCGTTTGTTTCTGTTTCAGGGTCGTGCTTTCCTCTTGTTTTTTAAAACCCCAGCAGAAGGCTGGAGGACAGGCTGTACCTTCCTCTAGCCTGAATTAAGAACTAGGTAAACATCAGATAATCTGACTTTCTGAATGCACGCCTCTCCAGCGTTGTTTGATCTTTCACAGCTTTCGCGCGGATGTTTTCTCCTGGTCTGGATGAAGGGTTTGTAAATAATTGCGCAGCATCAGGGATGAAGTGGAGAAAAAAGGAGGATAAACTCAGAAAAACAATTTTTGATGGGATTAGCTATAAGGGAGGGAAATGTATTTTACTGCATGATTTGCGCTGTATAAATCTCTCATAGTGTGAATGACTGAGATGGGAGTGGCTACTCAATTTACACACTGCCACCACCTGAAAAATACATGATCATATCTAATCTTAAAATACCTAAGTTATAATAAGTCGTGGCCATGCCATATGATCTCATTCCCACAGCTTAATAAGTCATGCCCACACCTTAATTATCTCAATCCTATGCTTTAATTATCTTGTTCCCACGCATTAGGTTCTCATTTCCACGCATTAGTACTTTGTGGCCATGCCTTAGGATCTCATTTCTACACATTAAGTCGTGGCCACATTTTAACTATGTTGTTCCCGCCCCTTTAATTATCTTGTTCCCATGCCTTAATTAACTTGTTCATACGCATTAGGATTTAGTTTTCACAAAAACAAAGGAAAAAGGAGGGTAAACTCAGATAAAAACAAGTTTCTGTTCAGCTGAAAAACTGCAAAACTAATGAGGAAAACTAGTGATTATAACAGGGATACAAGCACGTGTTTCTCTCGCTATTATTGATTTATCTAGAGACTGAGATTTAGATTTCCAGATTTTCACTAAGGCTGGGTGCAGCAGCATTAGCATTAGCAGCTAACCAACAGCTCTACACTGAGGAACCCTGAGTGTTTCAGTAAGCCAGAGCGCTATCAGCTAGCGGTTTGTCCCATGAAGTTTGTTTTAACACAGTAAACACACAGACTATAGTCGGATATACTCACCTCTAAACGGCAAAAGAGCTAGTGCTTAGCGCTGGGGTTAGCGGCTAATGCTAATGCTGCCCCAGTCTCGGTGCTGGAGAACTAAACTGAAACTCCTGTATAAATCTGTACTTCAGCGGAGTGACTTTACTGCTTTTTTGGGGTTTGTCTCAACCAGCTTTGATGATCTAGAGACTGAGATTTTTTTTATTTACAGTAAGCTTAGATTTCCAGATTTCCACTAAGGCTGAATGCAGCAGCATTAGCATTAGCAGCTAGCTGACAGCGCTACACTGAGGAACCCTGAATGTTGTGGTAAGCCAGGACTATATTAGCTAGCGGTTCGTCCCAACGAAAGAGCTAGCGCTTAGCGCGGTTAGTGGCTAATGCTAATAATAAAACTGCTCCAGTCTCTGTGCTGGAGAAACTTCACTGAAACTCCTTTATAACGCTGTACTTCAGTGGAGTGGCTTTACTGCATTTTTGGGGTTTATCCTACGTAGCTTGCTTTAGCATGGTAAACATGCTACAGACTACAATTTGATATCCTCACCTCTAAACAGTGAAAGAGCTAGCGCTAAGTGTGATTAGCGGCTAATGCTAATGCTAACACTGTTCCAGTCTTGGTGCTGAAGAACTAAACTTTAGCGGAGTGGCTTTACTGCTGTTTTGTGGTTTGTCTTAACCAGCTTTGTTCATCTGGAGACTGAGATCTTTGTGTACAGTAAGTTTAGATTTACAGATTTACACTAAGGCAGGGTGCAGCAGCATTAGCATAAGCAGCTAATGCTAATACTGTTGGAGAACTGGAGAAATGGTGCAAAAAATGCTGTAAGCCCTAGCATGAGTTTCTTGTTTCTTCGCTGGTGGATTGTTGAAGTAAGGTGGAAAGTGTGTGTGTGTCTGTGTGTGTGTTTTGTGTGTTGTGTGTGTGTGTGTGTGTGTGTGTGTGTATATAAGCGAGGTTATTGGAGGGAGAACACTGCACTGGCTCTGGGAGATCGATCCTAAATCAATGAAAGCTTCCACTTCAGACGGTACATCTGCTGGCAGCGGGCACGGCCAGCGTGTGCCAGGGCCTTTTAGCTCTCAGCCTTCACACTTTCCACACCATACCAACCTTCTGCCAGCTAAACCGCACCCAAACGCAGCCGGCGGCTAACGCTAATCACATCAGCGCTTCATTACAGAGTGACTATGGGAGAGTGTGTGCGGCCGGCTGGCTCAGGATAAGCCTGGGATGAAGGGACTGGATCAGTGAGGGCGTTCAGATACAGCGATATTCCTCACTTACAGCACCAGTACTGAGATCTAACTACTAACTAATCAAGATAAACACTGTTACACTTTACATTAACTAACATTAATTAATGCATTAGTTACCATGAATAAGACATTAGTTAATACTGAACTTTAGGAAAGCTTAGGTAATGTTAAACACTGAACTACAGCATTAACTAGAAAAGTATGGTTGCACAGCTAAAATGCCTCCCACCGATTGCTTTGGTCGTTGCTATGATGTTGCTAAGCTCTTGCTATAGTTTCTGTGGTGGTTGCCAAAGTGTTGTTAAGCAGTTGCTAGGTGGTTGCTAAGGTGTTGCTATGGTGTCTGAGGTGGTTGCTGTGGTGTTGCTAAGCAGTTGCTAGGTGGTTGCTAAGGTGTTGGTAGGTGGTTGCTAAGGTGTTGTTATGGTATCCATGCTGGTTGCTATGGTGTTGCTAAGCAGCTGCTAGGTGGTTGCTAAGGCGTTGCTATGGTATCCAAGGTGGTTGCTATGGTGTTGCTAAGCAGTTGCTAGGTGGTTGCTAAGGTGTTGGTAGGTGGTTGCTAAGGTGTTGCTATGGTATCCATGCTGGGTGCTATGGTGTTGCTAAGCAGTTGCTAGGTGGTTGCTAAGGCATTGCTATGGTATCCTTGGTGGTTGCTATAATGTTGCCAAGCAGTTGCTTGGTGGTTGCTAAGACATTGCTATGGTATCCATGGTGGTTGCTATGGTGTTGCTAAGCAGTTGCTAGGTGGTTGCTAAGGCATTGCTATGGTATCCGTGGTGGTTGCTATGGTGTTGCTAAGCAGTTGCTAGGTGGTTGCTAAGGTGTTGGTAGGTGGTTGCTAAGGCGTTGCTATGGTATCCATGCTGGTTGCTATGGTGTTGCTAAGCAGCTGCTAGGTGGTTGCTAAGGCATTGCTATGGTATCCATGGTGGTTGCTATGGTGTTGCTAAGCAGTTGCTAGGTGGTTGCTAAGGCATTGCTATAGTATCCGTGGTGGTTGCTATAATGCTGCCAAGCTGTTGCTAGGTGGTTGCTAGATGGTTGCTAAGACATAGCTATGGTATCCATGGTGGTTGCTATGGTGTTGCTAAGCAGTTACTAGGTGGTTGCTAAGGCATTGCTATGGTATCCATGGTGGTTGCTATGGTGTTGCTAAGCAGTTGCTAGGTGGTTGCTAAGGTGTTGCTAACGTTATTTCCACATTAACTAACATTAGAAGTAAGGCATTTGTTAAGACAAACAATAAATCATATACTTCATTAATAATGTTAACAAATTTTAGATAAACAAGTAACAGCTGCTTTTCTTGTCGTTTGCTTATATGCTGCAGCTATGCATACAGTCATTGGTAAATATTTATTAATTAAATATTAGTTATAAATATATTAGTCTGTTGTAAGTGCTTAGTAATGTTTAACATATGTTAATAATGCTTTAAAAAGGCATTATTGGTTAATCGTGGTTTATATGTACAATTTCTACTTGCAAGTTGAATTCCGACAAACACTCACACACACTTATAGTATATATATATATATACAGTTGTGGTCAAAAGTTTACATACACTTGTAAAAAAACATAATGTTATGGCTGTCTTGAGTTTTCAATAAGTTCTACAACTCTTATTTTTCTGTGATAGAGTGATCGGAACACATACATGTTTGTCACAAAAAACAGTCATAAAATTTGGTTCTTTCATAAATTTATTATGGGTCTGCTGAAAATGTCACCAAATCTGCTGGGTCAAAAATATACATACAGCAACATTAGTATTTGGTTACATGTCCCTTGGCCATTTTCACGGCAACTAGGCGCTTTTGGTAGCCATCCACAAGCTCCTGGCAAGCTTCAGGTCGAATGTTTGACCACTCTTCTTGACAGAATTGGTGCAGTTCAGCTAAATGTGATGGTTTTCTTGCATGAACCCGTTTCTTTAGCACTGTCCACATGTTCTCAATGGGGTTTAAGTCAGGACTTTGGGAAGGCCATTCTAAAACCTTAATTCTAGCCTGGTTTAGCCATTCCTTTACCACTTTTGATGTGTGTTTTGGGTCATTGTCTTGTTGGAACACCCAACTGCGCCCAAGACCCAACCTTCGGGCTGATGGTTTTAAGTTTTCCTGCAGAATTTGGAGGTAATCCTCCTTCTTCATTATCCCATTTACTTTCTGCAAAGAACCAGTTCCACTGGCAGCAAAACATCCCCAGAGCATAATACTACCACCACCATGCTTGACAGTAGGCATGGTGTTCCTGGGATTAAAGGCCTCACCTTTTCTCCTCCAAACATATTGCTGGGTGTTGTGGCCAAACAGCTCAATTTTTGTTTCGTCTGACCAGAGAACTTTCCTCCAGAAGGTTTTATCTTTGTCCATGTGATCAGCAGCAAACTTCAGCCGAGTCTTAAGGTGCCTTTTCTGGAGCAAGGGCTTCTTTCTTGCACGGCAGCCTCTCAGTCCATGGCGATGTAAAACACGCTTGACTGTGGAGACTGACACCTGTGTTCCATCAGCTTCCAAATCCTTGCAGACCTGCTTCTTGGTGATTCTTGGTTGACTCTTGACCATCCTGACCAATCTCCTCTCGGCAGCATGTGATAGCTTGCGTTTTCTTCCTGATCGTGGCAGTGACACAACTGTTCCATGCACTTTATACTTGCGTATAATTGTCTGCACAGTTGCTCTTGGGACCTGTAGCTGCTTTGAAATGGCTCCAAGTGACTTCCCTGACTTGTTCAAGTCAATAATTCGCTTTTTCAGATCCACACTGAGTTCCTTTGACTTTCCCATTGTAGCTTTTGTAGCTGAGTCTAATCACTGGGTCAAATGAGCCCTATTTAAATGGGCTCATGAGAAGTCAACAGCTGTAGTCAATCAGAATCACTTACAAGAAGTGAAGAGGCCATGACATGAAGCTAATTTGATTGACACAACTCGCTACATCACCAAAATTGACAAATTTTGTTGCTGTATGTATATTTTTGACCCAGCAGATTTGGTGACATTTTCAGCAGACCCATAATAAATTTATGAAAGAACCAAATTTTATGACTGTTTTTTGTGACAAACATGTATGTGTTCCGATCACTCTATCACAGAAAAATAAGAGTTGTAGAACTTATTGAAAACTCAAGACAGCCATAACATTATGTTTTTTTACAAGTGTATGTAAACTTTTGACCACAACTGTATATATATATATATATATACACATATATATATATATATATATATATATATATATATATATATATATATATATATATATATATATATGTATTTGACCCTGCAGTGAAAATACGAATAGCTAGTAGATTTGGTTGCAAAAGTATTCATATCCCTTGAACTTTTCCATGTTTTTGTCACATTGCAACCACAAACACAAATATATATTTCATTGGAATTTAATGTGAAAGACCCCAAACACAAAGTGAACACAGTGGTGTACAATTGTGAAGTGGAACGAAAATGATGCGTAATTCCAAAAAAAATGTTTAAAAAAAAAAATAAACTGAAAAGTGCGGCGTGCAAAAGTGTTCAGCCCCCCTGAGTTTTTTTTTTTGTAGCAATGGCTCTCTACTTGCCACACTTCCGTATAAAGACCACGTTTGTGCAGTGCATGACTAATAGTTGTCCTGTGGACAGATTCCCCCACCTGAGCTGATCTCTGCATTTCGTCCAGAGTGACCATGGGCCTCTTGGCTGCTTCTCAGATTGTTTAGTGTTGCTTAGGTAGGTTTGCAGTTGTTCCATACTCTTGCTGTTTCCGGATAATGGATCTTTTTATTAAAAAGCCTTTTTATAGCCTTTTTGTAGCCTAATCCTGCTTTAAACTTCTCCGCAACCTTATTCCTCTCCTTTGGACTTCATGATGCTCTTTACTCTCCGATATTCTCCCTTAACCAATCTCTGAAACCATCACGGAGCAGCTGTATTTATACTGATATTAGATTACACACGGGTCGACTCTTTTTTGTTATTTATTTTTGTACTTTTAAGTCTTTAGCAGTCATCGGGCAACTTCTGAATGCAACGGGTTGCACTCAGAGAAAAGGCTGAAAGGGCTGAATACTTTTGCACAACGCACTTTTCATTTTTCCGTTTTTTATTTGTAAAAAATGTTTTAAGTCATGCATAATTATTTTTTCCCACTTCACAACCGTATATTGCAAGGCTTAAAAGCGAGCATTTCACACACACTCCAATCAATAATCCTACAGTATTCAACCTCCACACATACTGTACAATATAGTATACTGTATTTATTTAATTATAACTTGTATATAACATGCTCTGTAGTGAATACAGCCTCCGGCAAACGTAAAATTCACATTCTGATCACAGCGAACAGCTTTTTCCCAGAGAAACACCACAAAAACCAGCTATTAGACCCTGTTTACTCCCAATATCCCTAAATGAATAATTAATCAGCAGGGTGTAGACGTAATTAATGAAGGAACAAGGTGCAGAGCGTGTAGTGCTTTTACTGCGTTTACCGAGTGTGTGTTTTTTATATGTTGTGTCGGGTTCTAATGTAATGTAATGTAATTCATTTGTAGCCACAATGATCTGCCCTGAGGGTCGCCCAATCAATCACCGTTATCCATTTCATTACCGGCACCACGGAAAAACACAAAAAAAAACAAAAAACAGGGGATTTAACATGATGAAAAATGATAGGAACATTTGCGGAGGAATCAGGTAATGATGTCCCTCCTAGTAAAAAAAATGTGGTGTTGCTAAGGTGTTGCTAAGCAGTTGCTAGATGGTTGCTAAGGTGTTGCTATGGCATCAATGCTGGTTGCTGTGGTGTTGCTAAGCAGTTGCTAGGTGGTTGCTAAGGCATTGCTATGGTATCCGTGGTGGTTGCTATGATGTTGCCAAGCAGTTGCTAGGTGGTTGCTAAGGTGTTGCTAGGTGTTTGCTAAGGCATTGCAATGGTATCCATGGTGGTTGCTATGGTGTTGCTAAGCAGTTGCTAGGTGGTTGCTAAGACATTGCTATGGTATCCGTGGTGGTTGCTATGGTGTTGCTAAGCAAATGCTAGGTGGTTGCCAAGACATTGCTATGGTATCCATGCTGGTTGCTATGGTGTTGCTAAGCAAATGCTAGGTGGTTGCTAAGGCATTGCTATGGTATCCGTGGTGGTTGCTATAATGTTGCCAAGCAGTTGCTAAGGTGTTGCTAAGACACTGCTATGGTATCCATGCTGGTTGCTATGGTGTTGCTAAGCAAATGCTAGGTGTTGCTAAGGCATTGCTATGGTATCCGTGGTGGTTGCTATAATGTCGCCAAGCAGTTGCTAGGTGGTTGCTAAGACACTGCTATGGTATCCATGCTGGTTGCTATGGTGTTGCTAAGCAAATGCTAGGTGTTGCTAAGGCATTGCTATGGTATCCGTGGTGGTTGCTATAATGTCGCCAAGCAGTTGCTAGGTGGTTGCTAAGACACTGCTATGGTATCCATGCTGGTTGCTATGGTGTTGCTAAGCAAATAGTAGGTGGTTGCACATGTAATGTAATGTAATTCATTTGTAGCCACAATGATCTGCCCTGAGGGTCGCCCAATCAATCACCGTTATCCATTTCATTACCGGCATCACAGAAAAACAAAAAAACACAAAACAGGGGATTTAACATGATAAAAAAATGACAGTTTTTGAGGAATCGGGAAGGGATGTCCCTCCTAGTGAAAAAAAAAGTATATTAAAGTATATTAAGCATTATTATGCTATAGTGCACTAAAGTGTCCTTTTAGCCACATTATTATAAATCAGCATATTTTATATTTTTGTACTTATTATACTTTAATTACAGTATAAAAAGAGTACAAAAGTCTTACTTTAAAAAAAATGTGCTAAGTGTTCTTGACTGTACTAAAATTGCACTACAATATTTTAAATATACTTAAGTAGCATTATTTAAACATTTAAACTACTTTATGTATGTAATCCCATATATATTTTAAATATGCTTACATTAAATTTATTATGCATTTAATAATGAGTATTACAACTGCATCACTATTTTATTATACACCAGGTATATTAGAGTATATGTACTAAGAATTGATGTTAAATATATTTACATTAGAGTACAAATATATTGTATGCTTCTTGTTTCTGTTTTTTTTTGTAAGTAGCACACTTCTACTATACTGTACTTTGTTTGGTATAAAAATATATTTGAATATACTGTTTAATATACTACACTTTTTAGCAAGTTTTTTTTATTTGACATTTAAATGTGTTATTTAACACAGTATCCTATAAATTACTTATATTTATATTTTCCTAATTATAATTACAGAGCATTGAAATACATTTTAACTGTTATATTTATGTAATATCTTACTATATATTTTAAATCATTTTACCAATGTAGTAATTTTAAATTACTTTCTAAAAAGTTGAAAACATGATATATTGTACTTTAAGTGAACTACTCTAGCAGTCTTTAACACACTTTGCTAAAAAAAGTACAAAAGTATATTTGAAAAAAATATATTTTAGAAGTATAATAATTGAATTACATTAAACTAAAAGTGTACTTCATAGTAGTCTGTTATTTTTTAAATACACTTTATTGTACTTTTTTTTGTAAAAAGTATGATCAAAGATAAGTATACTAACTAACTAAGAATTGATGTTAAATATATGTTAAATATATTTACATTAGAGTACAAATATACATGTTTCTTGTTCCTTTTTTTTTTTTTTTGGTAAGTAGCACATTTCTAGTATATACTTCGTTAGGTATACGAATATATTTTAATATATTTAATATTGTACTTTTCAAAAAGTATGATCAAAGTTTACTTTTAAACAATATGAATGTATTTTTAATATATTTTCAGTAAGTACACACATCTTAGATATTTCTCAATATGTTTTAAGTACAATTAAATATATATATATTTTTTTACCAAGGCCGACATGGCCCAGGGACTCCCGAAGAAAAAGATAAAATCAACAGAAAAGGACGCGATTGCTGTGAAGTGCGCACTCCAATCCCATTAAACAACACTCTCTAAAACAAGGGCAGCGAGCGCGAGAGCGGCGAACAGAACCAGAGCCAGAGTGCTTGCAGAATTATTGATTCATGATATGGAAGCCTCACCCGTCACTTACAGCTCCATTCATTGATTTTGTAATATCCCCTGTACGTCGGGGTAATTGCAGGTTCAGTCTGACACTCGGTTGCGTTGTTGAATGCGTTGTCGGGTCGAGCTAACAGGATGTTCCATCACCAAACACAATACACAATGGCTTCAGTACAGTTTTATTGCCCTACCAGCACAATCAGCCCAATCCCTGACTGCTGGAGGCCCTGATTTATCCAACAGCTCCCCCACTAATACAACCCTTATAAACTTATATACTTTATTTTTCCTACATAGTACATGAATAGTGAAGTGATCCATGAAGTGACTATGAAGGAACATATAAGGAATCATCGGTAACACTTTCTATAAATGTCATCTTTATTAGACACTATAACCACATTCATAACATATTATAATGCACGCATAAGGCATTATAAACATGGCTATACATATTTATAAAAATACATGACCCATTATAGCCATGTTTATTAAGCATTATGACCTGTGATCATAATACATTATAAGCTCTGCTTATAATATATATGTTAAAACAGTATATCTCTATCATTAATAATCTAGTCCTACAATGAAAGTCTGACACTTTATTAAAGCGCACAAAGACCTGTTATAATGCATTATAATTGACTATAACTAATATTATATTCAAGACAAGAATAATTTGAGTGGTTAAAACTATATTTATAGGATTACTGAGGGTGTGTTTATAAGTTGGAAGCTTTTTTAGTCATGATACAGTCTGTAAGCTGGGACTGAGTTTCTTGGTATTGATGTATAACATGTTATAAACACAGCTATTAATGCATTATAATCACAGTTCATGATGCATAATAAACATGGCTATGATGAATTATACATTTTTATAAATATGTATAGACATGTTTAAAATGCCTTATGAATGCATTATAATGTGTTATGAGTATGTTTATAGAGTCTTATAGAGATGACATTCATAGAAAGTGTTACCGAATCATGTCATCTCTATAAGACTCTATAAACATACTCATAACCCATTATAATGCATTCATAAGGAATTATAAACATGGCTTTACATATTTATAAAAATGTATAATTCAACATAGCCATGTTTATTATGCATCATGCATTTGTTTATTATGCATTTGGACAAAAGTGTCTGCCAAATGTAATGTAATGTAATGTAATGCATCATGAACTGTGATTATAAATCATTAATAGCTGTGTTTATAACATTATACGTCAATACCAAGAAACTCAGTCCCAGCTTACAGACTGTATCATGACTAAAAAAGCTTCCAACTTATAAACACACCTTCAATAAACCTATAAATATAGTTTTAACCACTCAAATTATTCTTGTCTTGAATATAATATTAGTTATAGTCAATTATAATGCATTATAACAGGTCTTTGTGCGCTCTGAGTAAAGTGACATACTTTCATTGTGCGACTATATTATTAATGATTGATATATACTATTTTAACATGTATATATTATAAACACAGCTTATAATGTATTATGATCACAATATATAATGCTTAATTAACACAGCTATAATGGGTTATGCATTTTTATAAATATTTATAGCCATGTTTATAATGCCTTATGAATGCGTTATAATATGTTATGAATGTGGTTATGAGTCTAATGGAGATCACATTCATAGAAAGTGTTACCTAAATACTCTTTGCTGTTGCTTTCCTGGGGCGGTCCTGATTAGTGCCAGTTTCATCGTAATATTGCCATAATCTGGATTAGAACGTTACTCAAATATTCACTATTCACTGTATACCTGTAACTCTACCTCTTCACTACTTTACTTTAACTGATGCTCTCAAACACTTTATTAAGAGACAAGAAATTCAAGTAATTAACTCTTGATGAGTTCAGCACAGCTGTTAACTGAAAGCCTGAATTCCAGGAGACTCTACCTCATAAAACTGACTGAGAAAATCCAGCAGAGATGTTCAAAAACTGATCATCTAAACAAGAGGAGCTACTTTGAAGAATCTAAAATATTATGCTCATTGCTATCTTACACCCCACCAACCTTTTGTCTATTTTCACTCCTTCTTCCTCCTGTCTGGTTTAAACAGCAGCAGAGCTTCTGAATATATCTACACTGATGGGCGTGGTGTTCTGGTTATGAAATGAGGTGTGTTCAGGTACATTTCTGGTGTATTGCTATCTCTATCTTGGTAACAGAAAACACAGGAGCTCCACTGACTGAATTAAAACAACCTAGACAGACGCCAACAGGCAGACGTTCATCGCTATCTTGGCAGCAGCACAAACCCAACTTTTACATCAACAATAAACAGAATAGTAAATAAAATAACATTGCTGTTCCCGTAAATGAGCTGCTGGAGCTCCTTCACAGCGTCAACCAGCAGCTCAGTTTCCTCTGCTGAGAAGCGTTTGTTGGACACGTCCAGGTAGCTGCACCGTTAATATAGCAATCCGCCAAATAAATCAGAGCTCACCTGATCTACTCTTAAAGGGAATGATGAGGAAGAGACACTCTGATTGGTTTATTATTTATTTCACGTTACGCCCAAAATGTAAAAACACCCATGATTAATTAAGAGAATTAGTAATTCATGTCTTTGCGCTTTGTTTCAAGCTGAGCAAGGTGTACTTTTCCAGTCATTACGATAGCAAAGACACATTGACAGTGCCCTAAAAGGGAATATGGTGGATCAGAGACACTATACTCTCATTAAATCCTCTAAATGAATCAGATTATAAAGTAAATGGGTGTTTCTCTGTGGCATCTGTTCACTGTGGATTAATTCACTGGTGGCGTAGCGCCGTTATCAGCGCTAACACTTTAGCGTAGCGCTTTATCGTGATGCTCGCAGGTAAAATCAAACCCACTTTCCTCTGAGATGACACAGATGTGCTCTCAGATCACTCCAGGCTCCGAATAATTATAAACCCGCTGAACTCTCCGGAGGTTAATTATCACAGTCAAGACTGACAGAAAGCAGGTCAGTTTGACTTTAATATGCTAATGTTTGTATCTGAGATCGTTTTTAACATCAATACGCGGTCAGAAAAACCAGCAGCCTCCCCGAGCTCAGTCCTCCAGCCCCTCTCTCAGATCACTCACTCCAAAATTACATCTAATTCACAGTTAAATCAGTTCACTTTAGCTTTAAAACACACTAATATTTCACTTCATATAGACTAGATGAATGTCATCTCTATAAGACTCTATAAACATACTCATAACACATTATAATGCATTCATTAGGCATTATAAACATGGCTATACATATTTATAAAAATGCATAACTCATCATAGCTATGTTCATTATGCATCATAAACTGTGATTATAAATCATTAATAGCTGTAGTGTTTATAACATGTTATGCATCAATACCAAGAATCTCAGTCGCAGCTTACAGACTGTACAATGACTAAAAAAGCTTCCAACTTATAAACACACCCTCAATAATTATATACTCATTAATTATTCTTTTCTTGAATATAATATTAGTTATAATCAATTATAATGTATTATAACAGGTCTTTGTGCGCTCTGAGTAAAGTGCCAGACTTTAATTGTGGGACTATATTATTAACGATAGCTATATACTATTTTAACACACACACATATATATATATATATATATATATATATATATATATATATATATTATAAACGCAGCAGCTTATAATGTATTATGATCACAAGTTATGATGCTTAATAAACATGGCTATAATGGGTTATGCATTTTTATGAATATTTATAGCCATGTTCATAATGCCTTATGAATGCATTATAATATGTTATGAATGTGGTTATTGTTTTATTGTTGATGAATATGAAGCTTACAGCCAATTAAAATCCAAAAATCAGTGTCTCAGAAAATTAGAATATTATATAAGTCTGAAGGGTAATTTTCTCTTTTATGGGGGTTTTTATCCTCTGTGATTTTATTCCCGTCCAGAACGATCATGTACGTGTTTTTCTCAGACGTCCTCTGAGAAAATTACAGGCTGAATTATCTACTGTTTTTCTCTGAACTCCGTGCTCCTCCGGTAATTTTAGTCCCGTCCAGACGCACATCTCTGAGTTTCGTCTCCTCGAATTTAATAATAAAATAGCTATTGTCCACTGCCGCGCACCAAAATTACACTTTGGGCGCTTGGGCGTTTCCACGGAGATCCACGTAAAAAAAACAAAACAGCGAGTGGAAATAGAGGAGCTACTGAACACTGCAATGATGTCATGTGACTGAGAAAAAAAGCCTAAAAACTCACTGATCCTCCTGTTTTTTTCAATTGTAGTCCGGATGCAGAAGTTTTATCACTAAAGAGTATAAGTGTGAAATAATTTACACAGACATCCCCCTGATTAATTGGTTCTTTTGGCAGTGTGGGCTGTGTGCCAAGTCCCGCTGAAAAATGAAATAATGTGTTATGCACTTATATAAAAACTTAATAAAAAAAATCATAGCTGCATATTGTAATGCATTATACCAACATATACCAAATCTGTGTTATAAGTGCATTACAACACTACATTGTACAATGTTCTTATGAACAGATATTATAAGGCATTATAAGCCCTTTCTTTATAAACCCTTACCCTTGTAGTTTATAATGTGTTTTATGAATGTTGCTGTAAGTACTTGAGTTATGAGTTATTATACAGGCTTAATACAGTCATTATAAGGTATTATGCATGTCTTATAATGCATTATAAATGCATTCGTAAGGCATTATGAATACTACAGGGTTCATAGGAGATGTTACCGAATGCTTCACTGATCTGTTTTGTGTGGATTATAGAAAACAGCATTTTTATCATCACTTGTAAATAATTCATGTCTGAAAGGGTTTAGAAAAAGAGAGAATATTCTTACGAAGGTTTATGACACTGAATTCAGCCTCACGTTTATTTATTCACTTTTTTATTTTATCTGAACTCTGCTGGATGTAGTGTAGCATTGTTAGTAATATTTCACTCTGTGATCTCCTCGCCTTTATAAAATCACCCTGAAGGTAAATTTCCAAATCTTCACCGACCCGAACCTCAGCTTAGTTGGGCGTGAGGCCAAATCTGGTGTAGAGAGGAGAGCCGGTACCGTTTTAATGAACAGAATCCAGATCCGCGGGTCTGAAAACGCTGCTGAGAAACGAGACACACAATCATTAGCTCTGAACTGTTGACGCCACGGGGCTCGCAGTGCCGTAAATGACGGAACCCACGCTGACCGCAGAGCTCTTACCTCTCTGGATTGGAGTAGGAGGCACAAAAGCGTTCGGCCGCTAATCACCGGATTTCAGAACCGCGATTCCCCGCCGGCACAGAGAGCTAAGCTGGAGTCACGGGAACCGCTCCAGAACATCTGCTCAACCCCACCAAACCTAACCACGTTCCTTATTAATAACACTGTCCTCCACCTTCCTCCACTGTCCTCCATTCTCCATCCTCCACCACCTTTCCTTCACTAAACTCCACCATTCTCCACCGACCTCCACCATACTCTACTGTCCTCCATTGTCCTCTACTGTCAACTACCGTCCTCCACCTTTCTCCACCAAACCTACCAATGTTTCTTATTAATAACACTGTCCTCCACCTTCCTCCACTGTCCTCCACTTTCAAGCACCTTTCCTCCACCTTTCCTCCACCTTTACTTCACTAAACTCCACCATCCTCTACTGTCCCCCATTGTCGTATACTCTCCTCTACTGTCAACTACCATCCTCCACCTTTCCTCCAACAAACCTACCAGTGTTTCTTATTAATAACACTAAACTCCACCGTCCTCTACTGTCCTCTACTGTCCTCTTCTGTCAATTACCGTCCTCCACCTTTCCTCCACCAAACCTACCCGCGTTCCTTATGAATAACAGTCCTCCACCTTCCTCCACTGTCCTCCATCCTCCACCACCTTTCCTTCACTAAACTCCACCATTCTCCACGACCTCCACCATCCTCTACTGTCCTCCATCGTCCTCTACTGTCCTCCATTGTCCTCTACTGTCCTTCACCTTTCCTCCACCAATCCTATCCATTTTCCTTAATAACCCATCCAACAGATAAGGCCACACTGTTCTCAACTATCTTCCACTGTTCTCCACCTTTCCTCCACTGTCCTTCACCTTTTTTCCACTGTCCTCTTCTGCCCTCCATCGTCCTCTGCTGTCCTTGACCATCCTCCATTGTCTTCTACTGTCCTCCATTGTCCTCCACCATCCTCCATTGTCCTCTACTGTCCTCCATCGTCCTCTACAGTCCTCCACCATCCTCTTCTGTCCTCCACCATCCTCCATCGTCCTCTACTGTCCTCCACCATTCTCTACTATCCTCCACTGTCCCCCACCAAACTCTACTGTCCTCCACCATCCTCCACCGTCCTCCACCATCCTGTACTATACTGCACCATCCTCTAATCTCCTCCTCCATCCTCTGCTGGCCTCCACCTTTCCTCCACCAAACCTACCCATGGGGACAGTCTTTTACTGTCCTTCACCGGGCTCCACTGTCCTAAACTGAACTCCACCAAACGTACCCACTTTCCTTATTAATAACCCAGCTAACAGATAACACCACACCGTCCTCAAGTGTCCTTTACTTTTCTCCATCATCCTTTACAATCTGAGGGACAAAGACACACTATATATTATAAGCTATATAGCTATATATAGCTTGTTATATATTATAAGCTTACAAAAAGTAGATCAGTGCCAAAAATTTCAAATATTGATAATTGATGTCATGTATTGATATTGGTTATATACACTGCTAATCTCCTGGTGCTGTGTGTGTGTGTGTGTGTGTGTTTTGGTTCTGCGGTGGTTTCTGTGGATCAGTAGAACGTGTACTCGGGGCTTCAGGCCCGGAACCATAACCGGGTTCCTCCAGGCTGCAGCAGAGGGTCAGGAAAGTAATTAACCTCCTTCTGTTTACTTCATACAGACCTGCTGCAGTCTCTCACACACACACACACACACTTATATACACACACACACACACACTTATATACACACACACACA